>NW_021198900.1:117695-127585 GCF_002162155.2 Triticum dicoccoides
AAAAAAAAAAGAGCGAAAAAAAAATTCAGAGTGTGCTTTTCCCTTGTTTACGTGCCGCGCCGTGATTTTGTTGGTGTTCTAGGCTCGCGTCTCTAGCACAGTCTAGCCTAGGACCAGCACAGTACCGTCGTTGAGCGTTTATTCAACTTTGCATCTCTGAATTGATTATTGCTGACCCTTTTTGCTACCATACTATAAGCCTTCCCAGCTCCACATACATCTACGTCGTGTGTTTGACTCTCCCTGGTAATCGCTCTATCCAAGCTTTGAGAGTTTTTGACTACAACGGTTGCTGATCACCACCTGCTGCTGGGTAAGAACTGGTAAGAATTTGAGATTTGCTTGACGGATTTGTGACACCCACCACCACCACTTGTTCGTAGTCTGTAGGATCATATTCTTGTGTGTTTCTATTGCTGCTAACCATGCCAGGATCACAAGCTGACGAGATTGACTGGGAGAACTTATCGAACAAGGAGCTTCATGATAAGTTTCAGCAAATGATGACTGAACAGGTACAAGATGTGCTGAACAATTTTGAAGAGGCCATGGAGAAGATCACTGGCCTTGAGAAGACGTTCGAAACAAAGCTCGATAACAGATTTAATGAACTGCTTGCGCGTCTTCCACCACCGGCTGCACCTGTCGCACCTCTGCAACAACAACAACTACGCCCCCTTCCGCATCAGTATGGACGAGCACAACGTGTTCCTATTGTGCCAGGACAAAATTCTGGTGCCACTGTTACTGCTGTTGGTGTTTCTTTGGCTCCTGCTACTGCTCCTGCTGGTACCCAGGAGGATGATGAGTATGCGGGCGATTATGAGGATGAGGTTGATCAAAATCAGATCTACGAGCAGCCACCAGCACCACCACCAGCAGGTCGACCTTAGGTATATATTCGTAATGGTAGGCCTGCACCACCACCTCAGGTACGAGATGATGTCCATATTCCTAAACTGAAATTGAATATTCCACCATTTGAGGGTAGATATGTTCCTGATATATATCTTACTTGGGAGTTAGAAACTGAACAACGATTTACATGTTTACAATATCCTGAGGAGAGACGAGTTGCTGCTGCTGTTTGTGCTTTCACTAGTTTTGCATGTGTATGGTGGTCTGAACATTGTAGATTATATCCTATTCCAACTACTTGGGCTGCTTTGAAAACTGCTATGCGTACGCGTTGGGTTCCACCATATTATCAACGTGAATTGCTTCAAAAATTGCAGCGTTTAAGACAAGGGAAAAATTCTGTAGAAGAATATTATCAGGAATTACAAACTGGCATGATTAGATGTGGTATTGTTGAGGAGAATGAAGCTATGCTTGCACGTTTTCTGGGTGGATTAAATAGAGAGATTCAGTGATGAGGACATCAATACAATTGTTACACCCACAGCCCCTGCTGCTATACATACTGGACCAATTACTAGAGCTCGTGCACGCCAACTAAATTACCAGGTACTTTCGTTTCTTGGTAATGATTCTAATGTTCATGAGAATATGATGCTGCCTAAATTGGATACATTTGTTTTGCTTACAAATGAAGGGCCTAGCTTGGAGAAGGATGAACATTGGAGCAAGAACAAGCATGGAGATGATGGCATGCGCAAGGGGAACAAGAATGGAGTTACAAGTGATGATTTCAGGACTTTGAAGCCACCATAATGGGTGCATGAAGCCTTGGACGAAATATACAAGATGCCACTTCATAAATTTCGTCCCGAGGCTATTTTAGGTGCTGCGTCACCTTATTATTGGGCCAGGCCCATGTAATTTCGAAATATATAAGTATAGGCTATTTTTAGAGTCCGTATGTGTGGGGAAACAAGAGATAGGGTTGATTTCGGACTCCTCCACCAAGGGCCACGAAATTCCCCCCTCTTCCTCCATATATACAGCCCTTAGGGCGTCGTTTAGACTTTGGGTTTTGTTTAGATTAAAAGTTCGCCATAGCTGCAACTTCGCGTACTTCGTTTGTGTTCAACGACCAGACAAAGGCGTCACAGAACCCCACCTTGATCAATAAAGCTTTCATCTTATATTCGCAATATCCAGATTGCAATCTTAGTTTCTTGCTTGTTCTTCGTTTGCTCGCAGGAAACAGACCCTCGTGGTCAGGTTGATCGTGCTCCGGCGTGGTCAATAACCTCTCGGAGTTGGTTTAGCGATTGCTAAGGCGCGACGTCCTCGCACGTTCGTAGTCGGATCGTCAAAGTCGACTTCCACCAAAGCGAAATCCACCATCTCATCGAAAGACGGGACACCTTTGCCTCTATCAACACTCTTCATGAATTAGTATCTCTTGAATATCACGGTTCAATCCTCCCCAAAATCTATCCATAAAATCATCTTCACTTTCTTCTAAAGAGGAATGCAACAAGGTAGTTTGTAAATCATCATAATATTTTGTTACAGTTTCACTACCTTGTTTTAAGTGTTGCAACTTCTTAATCATGTCACGAGTATAATAAGCAGGGACGAAAGTATGTCGCATGACAAGTTTCAAATCATCCCAAGTAGTAGATATATAATCAGGGTGTAACCGACAATATTCACTCCACCAAACCAAAGCATAACCAGTGAAAGAACCAACCGCAACCTTAACCTTTTTATGTTCATCGAAATTATGGGAAGCAAATATATTTTTTATGTCGAACTCCCATTCAATATATAAAGCAGGTTTAAAACGGCCATTAAATGGTGGTATAGATACATTAACCTGATCATGTGCATTTGGATGTTTGTGCACCTCTCGTGACGGTTGTGGTATTTGCAAAGGTGGTGGCACGTCTCCCGCGATCGACAAAGCCCATGAATTGACTCTGGATCCTGTCATGATTTGTAGAACAAGAAACAAAACCCAAAAATAATGTTCCTATAACTACTAGGATGTGGTGGTAAAACGCTCACAGTAAAGCAAATATCAATGTCTTACAAGTTCTTACCATGCAGCAGGCGGTGATCGGCAACCAGCGATGTCAAGTAACTCTGAATATTGAGTAAAGCGATTGCCAAGGGAGCGTACGTATACACGGTGTAGAAATATGTGGAGCTGGGTTGGCTATATATGGTAGCAAAAGATTAGCAATAATCAATTCAAAGATGCAATGTTGAATAAACGCTCAACGACGGTACTGTGCTGGTCCTAGGCTAGACCGGACTAGAGACGCGAGCCTAGAACACTAATGAGGTCACGGCGTAGCACAACTAGCATCAATGAAGGATACTGAGTAGCTCTTGACAGTAAGATATAAGTGAAGATCACAACGGCAGTGAAGATAATGATGAAAAACAACTGCCAAGCAAGATATACAACAACTCTCTCTCCAACTTTCCTCTTGAAAAGTTTGAGACAATTTTCTGATAAATTCTTTCAAAGAATGCTAGTAACTCAAACTTTCCAATGCAAAAAGAATCACTCAATTCCGAGTTGATATGAGGAGTCAAAGAATTCTAAAACTGGCCTGAAAAATTGGAAAATGTTGTGTTCACGAACTTCGGAGGGCAAAAAGACCTATTTAGAAGCCGATTTTGAGGTGTCAAATATTGAACTTGCTTCTGCAACTATTTAGATGCGGCTCGTTGCTAGCTTCAATTTGAGTACTCACGGAGCCAAAACGGACTTCGTATGAGGAAGATACACCTGTTTTACTGAACAGTGCGCAAAACAGATTCCAATCCAAATTCAGGTACGAGATTGATTCTAGATAGATCCAATTTTTTTTTCTTCTCTCTTTTTTTTCTCACCATTTTTTTTCTTTTTCTTCTCTCTCTTTTTCTTTTTTTTCTTTCCTTTTTTTTCTATCTTTTTTTTCAAGACAAACTAGATAAGATGCAGATTGGATCAGGCGAAGATGTGAATGACCTCAACTATGATTATGACAATGAACAGTGCGTAGCACGTGGTGGAAATTAATAGATGGGATGGTGGACAACGGAAGGGATAACGATGCAGCGGCGGCGTGACTAATGTGAACAGAACTCGAAACTCTAAAGGAACTAGACGCTAAGACCAGCAACTTACACGACGATGCAACCGATAATTCAACTATGCAAGCAATGAATAGAAAATTGCAAAGGCTCAAACTGGCTTGGATAAAGGATGAACAGATCTAACTTTTTTTTGTGTGGCCTTTTCTTGGACAATAGGTAAGAAAATAAATCTAATCTAGGAAAACTGGAAATTCTCACCGAGCAACCTGAAAACTGATACCACTAGATAGAGGCGGGGTGTCCCGATCTTTCGATGAGATGATAACTATCGATTTGGAGGAGAAGACTTTGACGATCCGACTACAAACGTGCACGACGTTGCGCCTTAGCAATCGCTAAACCAATCTCCTGAGGTTACTGACGATGCTGGAAAATATTCTACTTATGATAAAGAATTATATGCTCTTGTTCGGACTTTAGAAACATGGCAACATTATTTATGGCCCAAAGAATTTGTTATACATTCTGATCATGAATCTTTGAAACATATTAAAAGTCAAGCTAAACTGAATCGTAGACATGCTAAATGGGTTGAATTCATTGAGACTTTCCCTTATGTCATTAAACACAAGAAGGGAAAAGAAAATGTTATTGCTGATGCATTGTCTCGTCGCTATACTATGCTTTCACAACTTGACTTCAAAATATTTGGTTTCGAGACCATCAAAGATCAATATGTGCATGATGCTGATTTTAAAGATGTAATGCAGAATTGTAAAGAAGGAAGAATGTGGAACAAGTTTGTCGTTAACGATGGATTTGTGTTTCGTGCTAACAAGCTATGCATTCCAGCTAGCTCCGTTCGTCTTTTGTTGTTGCAGGAGGCGCATGGAGGAGGATTAATGGGACACTTTGGCGTGAAGAAGACGGAGGACGTACTTGCTACACATTTCTTTTGGCCAAAGATGAGACGGGATGTTGAGCGTTTTATTGCTCGATGCACTATATGTCAAAAAGCTAAGTCACGACTCAATCCTCATGGTTTATATATGCCTTTGCCTGTACCTAGTGTTCCTTGGGAGGATATATCTATGGACTTTGTTTTAGGTTTACCTCGCACAAAGAAGGGGAGGGATAGCATATTTGTTGTCGTGGATAGATTCTCGAAAATGGCACACTTTATACCATGTCATAAAAGCGATGATGCTGTTAATGTTGCTGATTTGTTCTTTCGTGAAATTATTCGCTTGCATGGTGTGCCAAATACTATTGTTTCAGATCGTGATACTAAATTTCTTAGCCACTTTTGGAGATGTTTATGGGCTAAGTTGGGGACTAAACTGCTTTTTAGTACTACTTGTCACCCCCAAACTGATGGACAAACTGAAGTAGTCAATAGAACGTTGTCTACTATGCTTAGGGCTGTTTTGAAGAATAATAAGAAAATGTGGGAGGAATGCTTGCCTCATATTGAATTTGCTTATAATCGTTCATTGCATTCTACTACTAAGATGTGCCTTTTTGAAGTTGTGTATGGTTTCCTACCTCGTGCACCTATTGATTTGTTGCCTCTTCCATCTTCGGACAAGGTTAATTTTGATGCTAAACAACGTGCTGAATTGATTTTAAAAATGCATGAGTTAACTAAGGAAAACATTGAGCGCATGAATGCTAAATATAAACTTGCTGGAGATAAGGGTAGAAAACATGTTGTGTTTGCACCGGGAGATCTTGTTTGGTTACATTTGCGTAAGGATAGATTTCCTGATTTGCGCAAATCAAAGTTAATGCCACGTGCTGATGGTCCCTTTAAGGTGTTAGAGAAAATAAATGATAATGCATATAAACTTGAGCTACCTGCAGATTTTGGGGTTAGTCCCACTTTTAACATTGCAGATTTGAAGCCTTATTTGGGTGAGGAAGATGAACTTCCGTCGAGGACGACTTCATTTCAAGAAGGGGAGGATGATGAGGACATCAATACAATTGTTACACCCACAGGCCCTGCTGCTATACATACTGGACCAATTACTAGAGCTCGTGCACGCCAACTAAATTACCAGGTACTTTCGTTTCTTGGTAATGATTCTAATGTTCATGAGAATATGATGCTGCCTAAATTGGATACATTTGTTTTGCTTACAAATGAAGGGCCTAGCTTGGAGAAGGATGAACATTGGAGCAAGAACAAGCATGGAGATGATGGCATGCGCAAGGGAAACAAGAACGGAGTTACAAGTGATGATTTCAGGACTTTGAAGCCACCATAATGGGTGCATGAAGCCTTGGACGAAATATACAAGATGCCACTTCATAAATTTCGTCCCGAGGCTATTTTAGGTGCTGCGTCACCTTATTATTGGGCCAGGCCCATGTAATTTCGAAATACATAAGTATAGGCTATTTTTAGAGTCCGTATGTGTGGGGAAACAAGAGATAGGGTTGATTTCGGACTCCTCCACCAAGGGCCACGAAATTCCCCCCTCTTCCTCCATATATACAGCCCTTAGGGCACCGTTTAGACTTTGGGGTTTTGTTTAGATTAAAAGTTCGCTATAGCTGCAACTTCGCGTACTTCGTTTGTGTTCAACGACCAGACAAAGGCGTCACAGAACCCCACCTTGATCAATAAAGCTTTCATCTTATATTCGCAATATCCAGATTGCAATCTTAGTTTCTTGCTTGTTCTTCGTTTGCTCGCAGGAAACAGACCCTCGTGGTCAGGTTGATCGTGCTCCGGCGTGGTCAATAACCTCTCGGAGTTGGTTTAGCGATTGCTAAGGCGCGACGTCCTCGCACGTTCGTAGTCGGATCGTCAAAGTCGACTTCCACCAAAGCGAAATCCACCATCTCATCGAAAGACGGGACACCTTTGCCTCTATCAAGTGGTATCAGATTTCCAGGTTGCTCGGTGAGATTTTACAGTTTTTCGTAGTTTAGATCGAGTCTGTTCTTCATACCTACAGTCCACGAAAAAGCCACAAAAAAAATCCACCATCTCATCGAAAGACGGGACACCTTTGCCTTTATCAACAATTTTGAAGAGGCCATGGAGAAGATCACTGGCCTTGAGAAGACGTTCGAAACAAAGCTCGATAACAAGTTTAATCAATTGCGCGCGCGTCTTCCACCACCACCACCCGCTGCACCTAACGCACCTCTCCAACAACAACAACAACGACTACCTCCACGTCACGAAACAGACCTCCGCCGAGCAAGCCGTGTTCCTCTTGCGTTTGGCCAAACTGTTGGTGCTGCTGTTGATACTTCTGTTGCTCCTGCTGCTGATGCGGAGGAGGATGATTATGTGGGAGATTATGAGGATGAGGTTGATCAAAATCAGCACTACGTGCAGCCACCTGTACCACCACTAGCAGGTCGACCTCAGGTATATATTCGTAATGGTAGGCCTGCACCACCACCTCAGGTACGAGATGATGTCCATATTCCTAAACTGAAATTGAATATTCCACCATTTGAGGGTAGATATGTTCCTAATTTATATCTTACTTGGGAGTTAGAAACTGAACAACGATTTACATGTTTGCAATATCCTGAGGAGAATGAAGCTATGCTTGCACGTTTTCTGGGTGGATTAATGATAGAGGCGGGGGTCCCGATCTTTCGATGAGATGATAACAATCGATTTGGTGGAGACGACTTTGACGATCCGACTACAAACGTGCAACGACGTTGTGCCTTAGCAATCGCTAAACCAACTCCGAGAGGTTATTGACCACGCCGGAGCACGATCAACCTGACCACGAAGGTCTATTCCTGCAAGCAATCGAAGAACAAGCAAGAATATGATAAAAGCAATCTGAATATCGCGAATATGTATGAAGTATTGATAATGGTGGGGATCCGTAAGCGGTCTTGGTCTGGTCGTTGGACACAAACGAAGTACACGAAGTTGCAATGGCTAACTTTTAACTAAACAAATCCCAAGGAAAACCTACTAGATGGATCTACTTATATAGGAGCAAGGGGTGGCGGCCAAGGAGGTGGGAGGACGTCCCAAGGCAGCCTAAAACTAAATCTAGGTCGTACAAGGCCAATGGGCCCAAGTGGAGGTGATGTAACACCTTTGGACTTGTAGTTTGACTCGGATTCTGCTGCAGCATCAGATTGTTTCGTCCACAACTCAACGCTCCGGACGAATTTGAAGGTGATTCCAATTGGGTTGGAAAGTGCACGAAATCTAGTTTCCAACAAAAAAAATCACCCAATTCGGAGTCCGTCTGAAAAACTTGTGTGCGTTTTGAGTCAGGTGTGTCTGTGCAGTCCGAATCTGAATCCAGAACGTGAGAGACTTGAACTCTATCTTCTCTTGGGCCAAAAGTGACGTGAGAGAACTTTTTGGACAGCAAATAAACATCTCTTTCTTCCTTATCTTCATATGTGGATTGTACAAATGTCCCATACACCTGCAATTAGACAAAACACAAAAGTGTGTGAAGTATTTTTGTTCTGGATAACATAAATAGATTATTGAATAGTTTGCACTAGAAATCACCTGACAAATATGCATATATGTAATATTTTTTGTCATATCCAAGGTAGTCATGTCCTCATCATCCTCCCCTTCTTGAAAATAAAGCCGTCCTCGGCGTTGCTTAATCTGAAATGTGGCTAACAAAAGAGACAAGGTGTACATGTTGTATATGTATATGTCATCCATTTTTACTTCCCTTGATTTTTGCATATATGACACATGAATAGATGAGTAGCTTGCATAGTTCATAAAATTTAAAGCCAAAAAATTAGCACAAGAAGTAGAAGGCATGAAAATATTGCAACTCAGTTTGCACATATAAGTGAAGCTCTTATTCATTTCAAAAGATTGACAATGTTCATCATTAAACCATCCCAACATTGGTGAATAAACCTTACTTGCATCAAATTTACATGCTACAACATGCTTAAATAAGCAAACATGCAATAAGTCATTTAACACAGAATCATCACCAAGATTAGAGGTCATATCAAAATGATTAAACATTGGTTCTTTTGCATCAATAGTTAATTCAATGGGTGCACTCAAAATTGTTGGTATTTCAGTTGTTTGATCACATGGCAAAGTCAAATTATCAACGTAGTCCTCTAAAATAGGTGGTGTGATCAAAGTAGTGGGTAGCTCATCACATGGTGCATTCAAATTGACAAGGCATTCATCATTCTTATGTAGAGATGGAAGATCAGTACCTTTGTCATTACCTCTTATGATCAACTCAGATGATGTAGCCACTCTCGGGGGCGATGTGTCACATGGTGGAGGTGATGTAGTCCTGACAACAACGGATGTGGTTGTCATAGTATGCCTAGTAGTTGAAGGAACAATCATATCAACTCTTGGAATGTGCACCGTGCGCTTGTTCTCCTCGTGGCCAACACGTCGTTTTATTTCCTGTTCAGCTTTGCAAGCAAGATGAAACAAATGGTCCATAGGATGACACTCTTCATGAATTAGTATCTCTTGAATATCACGGTTTAATCCTCCCCAAAATCTATCCATAAAATCATTTTCACTTTCTTCTAAAGAGGAATGCAACAAGGTAGTTTGTAAATCATCATAATATTTTGTTACAGTTTCACTACCTTGTTTTAAGTGTTGCAACTTCTTAATCATGTCACGAGTATAATAAGCAGGGACGAAAGTATGTCGCATGGCAAGTTTCAAATCATCCCAAGTAGTAGGTATATAATCAGGGTGTAACCGACAATATTCACTCCACCAAACCAAAGCATAACCAGTGAAAGAACCAACCGCAACCTTAACCTTTTTATGTTCATTGAAATTATGGGAAGCAAATATATTTTTTATGTCGAACTCCCATTCAATATATAAAACAGGTTTAAAACGGCCATTAAATGGTGGTATAGATACATTAACCTGATCATGTGCATTTGGATGTTTGTGCACCTCTCGTGACGGTTGTGGTATTTGC
>NW_021198901.1:0-1284 GCF_002162155.2 Triticum dicoccoides
CTTGCCTGGCCTCCCCTCCTCGCTCGACTCCCTGGACGACGCCACGCCCTCCCCCCTGCTCTCTCTCACTCTCCCCCGGCTCTCCTCTCCTCTCCCTCGCTCTCTCTCTCGCCCGGCCGAACACCACACTCGCCGCCGTTCGCCATAGCCACCGTCTCCGACCACCCCTCGCTCCCCCGACTAGCTCAGGAGCTCCGCCACGACTCCCTCTTCCTCCCCACCGCTCCACAGCTCCCCGGAAGCCCTGCATCGCCGCCATGTCGCCGTTCCCCTCTTCGGGCTCCGACCACCGTCGCCGTCGAATTCGCCGTCTCCAGTGTGTCCCCGAGCCCGCTTCGACGCCCACTACAACCGCGGTGAGCTACGCCACCGTTTCCCCCTCTCCTTCCCCTCGTTCCCTCACCGTAGCCACCTCCCCACCACGGCCGAACCTCCGCCGTCGCCAAGCTCGCCGTCGACGCAGCTCCGGTGACCATTTGGTCACCCCGGCGAGTCCAACAAGTTCGCAAGACCCCGTAGAGCATCCCTAGCGCCTCGCTTTGCTCGACTTCGAGCTCCAGCACCGTTCCCGTGCACGACCGAACCCCGGCGGCCGCAGCCGAGCTCGCCGCCGTCGACTCCGTCCACCCCGACCCCAACGGGCTCCGCCAAGAGCTGCGGGTTGGCCTCAGCTCCACTCCGGTGGTCTCCGCAGTCCGTTTGGTGGCCGAAATGACCAAAACCACTTCCGCCGCCGCGTCGGGCTCGCCGGCGGCTAAACGCCGGTGCAGCCGACTCGGGTTTGACCACGGGTGGGCCCTGGTTGACTCCCCTGAGACAATGACAGGTGGGGCCCAGCCCTGTTAATTAAACAGGATTAGTTTTAATTAAGTTTTAATTAAAATAATCACCCTGACATGCGGGACCCACTGTCAGGTTTGACCTGGACCAGTTCCGTTGACCTGCTGACGTCACACTGACGTCAGGCTGACGCAGTAATTGATTTTCTGGATTTAATTTAAATCAGGAAATTCCAGAATATTATTTAAACTTCAAAAATTCATAACTTTTATTCTGTAACTCCAAATTGGACAAATTATATATGAAAAATGATCAGAAAAATCCAATCTATCCATCTGTACTATTTTCATGCATGATCAAACAAGTTAAATTGATGTTTTAAGCAGAACAAGAAAAGGCACTTTAAAAGGCCATATTTGAATTTGGAATTTGAATCTTTGATTCAAATTTGTTCAAACCCTTCTGGCTTTAGTTGCATTAGCCCAATACACTCATATTGCCATG
>NW_021198902.1:0-518 GCF_002162155.2 Triticum dicoccoides
ACGAGAACTCATCTCTTACACGGGCACTTCAATGTTTTTTAAACTTATTTAAACTCCGGACTTCTTTTGTGTTCAATATGCAGCATTCCAAGCGACGTCATCAATTTCCAACATGTTCTGACATCATTTGTTGTTTTTCGGTCATTTACCTAATTGTTTAGAGAGCTAAATGACCGTGAAATTGAAAATCACTACAAAATGAATTCTGAAAATGTTGAAACTTGGCATGGTATCATCATTTCACCCGCATAGCATGTGCAAAAGAGTAGAGAGGGTCATGGCAAAAACTGGACGCACTTCGTGTACAAACTGGACAAACTCTTTCGGAGTATCAGGGTTTCGGACGAGAATTCATCTGTTACACGGGCACTTCAATGTTTTTTAAACTTATTTGAACGCTGGACTTCTTTTGTGTTCAGTATGCAGCATTCAAAGCCACGTCATCAATTTCCAACATGTTCTAACATCATTTGTTATTTTTCGGTCATTTACCTAATTGTTTAGAGAGCTAAATGACC
>NW_021198903.1:0-3520 GCF_002162155.2 Triticum dicoccoides
GGTGCGGCGACCCTTCGTCTATCCTAAGGACTAGCTATGTCCGGATTCCCGATCCCTCCAAGCCGGATACCTGCGAAGGGGAGGACATCACTCAAGGCCTGAACTTAAAGTCGGGTGACGGGCTAGATTCATTGGACAGCATCCAAGAATCCAAACTTCCGAGTTCGGAAACTCCTTGGCCCCTGGGTCTCAGATTGGGTGAGGTTTCGGATTTGATTCCACCCACCCACCCATACATAAGTGATCTATCTCAAATTAGGCAAGAGCCCAAAGAAACAGTACATCATTACTGGGCCAGATTCCTCCTGGTTATGAACAGGATAAAGGATTGCCGCAAGGAAGACGCAATTTCATTCTTCTGCAATAATTGCACGGACAAGGGAATCCTCAACGCCATAAGTCGCCGTGATATTACACGCTTCCCTGACTTGGCGTCCATAGTACGAAAGTACTGTGCGATGGAAAGCGCCTGGAAAACCGAAATAAAATTTTGGGACAATCCGGCCTTGAATACAAACCTAGTTCGAAATAAAAGGGTGCATCATCGCCAGACACTCGGGTTCAATACCTAAAAGCAAAAACTCTCTACAGGGCACAGAACCGTGCTGGAAGGATGGCTTAATGGACCCTGTAAAATTCACAGTGCAGAGGGCGCCACACCAACTCATAGCCTTAGAGCATGTTGGATACTCTGGCAGGTGGCAAAAATTGGCGAAGATCTTCTAATTCCAGAAGCCACAGAAAGCCACCCCAGAGACACCAGTACGGTATCAACAGTCTTCGAGACTTTCGCATCAAATAATATGCGAAAAAGAACACTCCGTAGCCTTGCCGAAGTCTACCAAGTAGCAACAATAAACCCATGGAGTGACACAGCTATCACTATTAACGCCAGTGATGAACCTAAATTCCAAACTGCCCGAGCACCAGCTGCATTGGTCCTCAGTCCAATAGTGGACGGCTTTCGTCTTACCAAGGTACTCATGGATGGCGGCAGCGGATTGAACCTCATTTATGAGGAAACCCTTCAAAAAATGGAAATAGACTGGAACCGCATTGAGCGAAGCAACACAACCTTTAGAGGAATAATCCCCAGTCGGGAAGCACGCTGTACAGGAAAAATCACACTAGATGTGGTGTTCGGCATGCCGGATAATTACAGGTTCGAAGAGGTCACATTCCAAGTGGCCCCATTCAGTAGCGGATATCACGCTCTACTAGGGCAGGAAGCGTTTACAATCTTACAAGCAATACCCCATTACGGGTACATGAAGCTCAAGATGCCCGGGCCTAACGGAATCATCACTCTCGCTAGTGATCCGGGCATAGCACTCCGCGCCGAAAACAAGACAGTCGCACTGGCCCTCGAGGCGCTATCCGAAGCCCTAGCGGCGAGGAACTGACTGCGCTGCGCTCCATGGTGAATAGGGATGATGTGATACTCGACAAAAGATCCAAGTCCACCTCCTTTAAACCGGCGGACGAAATAGTCAAATTCCAGGTCCATCCAACGGACCCCAATAAAATAGCTTCCATCGGAGCACAGTTAAACCCTGATGTAGATGCCGCACTGCGAGAGTTCCTACGAGAGAACTGGGACATTTTTGCCTAGCACCCTTCAGACATGCCAGGAATCCCACGCAGGCTGGCCAAACATAGCTTAAATATCCTAAAAGGATTCAAGCCAGTCAAACAGGCTCTTCGGCGTTTTTCCGAACCTAAGAGATAGGCCATGGGAGAGGAACTAGCCAAGCTACTGGAGGCCGGATTCATCAAAGATATAAAACACCCGGACAGGCTAGCAAACCTGGTGATAGTAGCAAAGAAGGACAAATCCTGGCGCCTGTGTGTTGATTTTAAAGACCTTAACAAGGCTTGCCCAAAGGATCCCTTCCCTCTCTCCCGCATCGATCAAATTATTGACGCCACCGCAGGACACGGTTCGTTGTGTTTCCTCGACGCATACTCCGGCTACCATCAAATAAAGATGACAGAGTCAGACCAAGCCGCAACGGCATTCATCACACCATACGGCCCATTCTGCTTCAACACAATGCCCTTCGGGCTCAAAAACGCCGGCGCAACATATCAACGCATGATTCAGACATGTCTGGCAAACCAGATCGGCAAAACAGTGGAGGCATACGTAGATGATGTGGTCGTTAAAACAAGACATGTCGAATCTCTAGTAGATGACTTGAGGCTAACATTCGGTAACCTCCGAACATACGACATCAAGCTCAACCCGGAAAAATGCGTTTTCGGCGTTCCAGCCGGAAAGCTCTTGGGCTTCATTATATCCGATAGAGGAATTGAAGCAAATCCAGCCAAGATCCGAGCTCTGTCACAATTGGATATCTTGAAGGACCTCAAACAAATACAAAAATTAACCGGATGCGTGGCGGCTATAAGCCTGTTTATCTCCCGCTTGGGAGAAAAGGCCCTACCCCTTTACCGCCTCCTTAGGTGCACCGAACACTTCGAGTGGACGGATGCAGCCACGGACGGACTCGCCGAAATAAAATCCATCTTGGCAACTAACCCAGTCCTGGCCGCGCCAAACATTAGTGAACCAATGCTATTATACATCGCAGCAACCCATCAGGTCGTAAGCGCAGTGCTCGTCGTTGAACGAGAAACGGACGGACACAAATTCCCCCTTCAAAAGCCGGTCTACTATGTGTCCACTGTCCTTACTCCGTGCAAGTCACGGTACCCGCATTATCAAAAGATTGCGTACGCGGTATTTATGGCATCCCGGAAGCTGCGACACTACTTTCAAGAGTGTTCAATAACAGTAGCCTCAGAAGTGCCACTTAACGATAAACAACCGCGACGCGACGGGCCGGATTGCAAAATGGGCCATTGAGGTCCTCCCGTTCGACATAACTTACAAGCCACGGCGAGCTATCAAGTCGCAAGTTTTGGCCGACTTCATCGCAGAATGGGCGGAGGCCAAACTCCCTAAAGAGTACAGCACATATTCAAACTGGGTCATGCACTTCGACGGCTCCAAAATGTTGGCCGATCTAGGGGCTGGCATCGTTTTGACGTCCCCCACAGGAGACACAGTTCAATACGTACTCCAGATAATGTACACAGACTCCAACAATGCAGTCGAATATGAGGCCCTTTTACATGGTCTCCGGATGGCAGCATCCATGGGCATTCAACGCCTAGAGGTGCACGGGGACTCAAACCTCGCAATATCCCAAATAAATGGAGACTTTGATGCCAAGGATCCAAAAATGGCAGCTTATCGCAACGCCGTCCTAAAAATGTTAGCTTGGTTCGAAGGGCTCGAATTTCACCATATAGCCCGGGAAAATAATCAGGCGGCAGACGTCCTGGCACGCATCGGCGCAAAACACGATGTAGTCCCCCCCAACATCTTCTTGGAAAGGCTGTTCAAGCCATCCGTAGTATGGGAAGGGGAATCCGGCAATAACAGCCCGGACCCAACCGCACTGCCCGACACCGAACACTCTGACATAATTGGAGGCTCTGCCAATGAAATAAC
>NW_021198904.1:0-3520 GCF_002162155.2 Triticum dicoccoides
GGTGCGGCGACCCTTCGTCTATCCTAAGGACTAGCTATGTCCGGATTCCCGATCCCTCCAAGCCGGATACCTGCGAAGGGGAGGACATCACTCAAGGCCTGAACTTAAAGTCGGGTGACGGGCTAGATTCATTGGACAGCATCCAAGAATCCAAACTTCCGAGTTCGGAAACTCCTTGGCCCCTGGGTCTCAGATTGGGTGAGGTTTCGGATTTGATTCCACCCACCCACCCATACATAAGTGATCTATCTCAAATTAGGCAAGAGCCCAAAGAAACAGTACATCATTACTGGGCCAGATTCCTCCTGGTTATGAACAGGATAAAGGATTGCCGCAAGGAAGACGCAATTTCATTCTTCTGCAATAATTGCACGGACAAGGGAATCCTCAACGCCATAAGTCGCCGTGATATTACACGCTTCCCTGACTTGGCGTCCATAGTACGAAAGTACTGTGCGATGGAAAGCGCCTGGAAAACCGAAATAAAATTTTGGGACAATCCGGCCTTGAATACAAACCTAGTTCGAAATAAAAGGGTGCATCATCGCCAGACACTCGGGTTCAATACCTAAAAGCAAAAACTCTCTACAGGGCACAGAACCGTGCTGGAAGGATGGCTTAATGGACCCTGTAAAATTCACAGTGCAGAGGGCGCCACACCAACTCATAGCCTTAGAGCATGTTGGATACTCTGGCAGGTGGCAAAAATTGGCGAAGATCTTCTAATTCCAGAAGCCACAGAAAGCCACCCCAGAGACACCAGTACGGTATCAACAGTCTTCGAGACTTTCGCATCAAATAATATGCGAAAAAGAACACTCCGTAGCCTTGCCGAAGTCTACCAAGTAGCAACAATAAACCCATGGAGTGACACAGCTATCACTATTAACGCCAGTGATGAACCTAAATTCCAAACTGCCCGAGCACCAGCTGCATTGGTCCTCAGTCCAATAGTGGACGGCTTTCGTCTTACCAAGGTACTCATGGATGGCGGCAGCGGATTGAACCTCATTTATGAGGAAACCCTTCAAAAAATGGAAATAGACTGGAACCGCATTGAGCGAAGCAACACAACCTTTAGAGGAATAATCCCCAGTCGGGAAGCACGCTGTACAGGAAAAATCACACTAGATGTGGTGTTCGGCATGCCGGATAATTACAGGTTCGAAGAGGTCACATTCCAAGTGGCCCCATTCAGTAGCGGATATCACGCTCTACTAGGGCAGGAAGCGTTTACAATCTTACAAGCAATACCCCATTACGGGTACATGAAGCTCAAGATGCCCGGGCCTAACGGAATCATCACTCTCGCTAGTGATCCGGGCATAGCACTCCGCGCCGAAAACAAGACAGTCGCACTGGCCCTCGAGGCGCTATCCGAAGCCCTAGCGGCGAGGAACTGACTGCGCTGCGCTCCATGGTGAATAGGGATGATGTGATACTCGACAAAAGATCCAAGTCCACCTCCTTTAAACCGGCGGACGAAATAGTCAAATTCCAGGTCCATCCAACGGACCCCAATAAAATAGCTTCCATCGGAGCACAGTTAAACCCTGATGTAGATGCCGCACTGCGAGAGTTCCTACGAGAGAACTGGGACATTTTTGCCTAGCACCCTTCAGACATGCCAGGAATCCCACGCAGGCTGGCCAAACATAGCTTAAATATCCTAAAAGGATTCAAGCCAGTCAAACAGGCTCTTCGGCGTTTTTCCGAACCTAAGAGATAGGCCATGGGAGAGGAACTAGCCAAGCTACTGGAGGCCGGATTCATCAAAGATATAAAACACCCGGACAGGCTAGCAAACCTGGTGATAGTAGCAAAGAAGGACAAATCCTGGCGCCTGTGTGTTGATTTTAAAGACCTTAACAAGGCTTGCCCAAAGGATCCCTTCCCTCTCTCCCGCATCGATCAAATTATTGACGCCACCGCAGGACACGGTTCGTTGTGTTTCCTCGACGCATACTCCGGCTACCATCAAATAAAGATGACAGAGTCAGACCAAGCCGCAACGGCATTCATCACACCATACGGCCCATTCTGCTTCAACACAATGCCCTTCGGGCTCAAAAACGCCGGCGCAACATATCAACGCATGATTCAGACATGTCTGGCAAACCAGATCGGCAAAACAGTGGAGGCATACGTAGATGATGTGGTCGTTAAAACAAGACATGTCGAATCTCTAGTAGATGACTTGAGGCTAACATTCGGTAACCTCCGAACATACGACATCAAGCTCAACCCGGAAAAATGCGTTTTCGGCGTTCCAGCCGGAAAGCTCTTGGGCTTCATTGTATCCGATAGAGGAATTGAAGCAAATCCAGCCAAGATCCGAGCTCTGTCACAATTGGATATCTTGAAGGACCTCAAACAAATACAAAAATTAACCGGATGCGTGGCGGCTATAAGCCTGTTTATCTCCCGCTTGGGAGAAAAGGCCCTACCCCTTTACCGCCTCCTTAGGTGCACCGAACACTTCGAGTGGACGGATGCAGCCACGGACGGACTCGCCGAAATAAAATCCATCTTGGCAACTAACCCAGTCCTGGCCGCGCCAAACATTAGTGAACCAATGCTATTATACATCACAGCAACCCATCAGGTCGTAAGCGCAGTGCTCGTCGTTGAACGAGAAACGGACGGACACAAATTCCCCCTTCAAAAGCCGGTCTACTATGTGTCCACTGTCCTTACTCCGTGCAAGTCACGGTACCCGCATTATCAAAAGATTGCGTACGCGGTATTTATGGCATCCCGGAAGCTGCGACACTACTTTCAAGAGTGTTCAATAACAGTAGCCTCAGAAGTGCCACTTAACGATAAACAACCGCGACGCGACGGGCCGGACTGCAAAATGGGCCATTGAGGTCCTCCCGTTCGACATAACTTACAAGCCACGGCGAGCTATCAAGTCGCAAGTTTTGGCCGACTTCATCGCAGAATGGGCGGAGGCCGAACTCCCTAAAGAGTACAGCACATATTCAAACTGGGTCATGCACTTCGACGGCTCCAAAATGTTGGCCGATCTAGGGGCTGGCATCGTTTTGACGTCCCCCACAGGAGACACAGTTCAATACGTACTCCAGATAATGTACACAGACTCCAACAATGCAGTCGAATATGAGGCCCTTTTACATGGTCTCCGGATGGCAGCATCCATGGGCATTCAACGCCTAGAGGTGCACGGGGACTCAAACCTCGCAATATCCCAAATAAATGGAGACTTTGATGCCAAGGATCCAAAAATGGCAGCTTATCGCAACGCCGTCCTAAAAATGTTAGCTTGGTTCGAAGGGCTCGAATTTCACCATATAGCCCGGGAAAATAATCAGGCGGCAGACGTCCTGGCACGCATCGGCGCAAAACACGATGTAGTCCCCCCCAACATCTTCTTGGAAAGGCTGTTCAAGCCATCCGTAGTATGGGAAGGGGAATCCGGCAATAACAGCCCGGACCCAACCGCACTGCCCGACACCGAACACTCTGACATAATTGGAGGCTCTGCCAATGAAATAAC
>NW_021198905.1:0-931 GCF_002162155.2 Triticum dicoccoides
GATATATGGTGGTAGATGGCAGCGGTGGTGGTATATGACAGCTGTGGTGGTATATGGATACGGATTCGAAGCGGTGGCGGATAAGCGGTGGTGGTAGATGGCAGGGGTGATGATGATGGTGCGGCGGCGGCGTGACAACTTATGACCAGAACTCGAAACTCTAAAAGACTAGACTCTAAGACCAGCAACTAGACACGACGATGCAACCGCAAATTCAACAAAGCAAAACCCTAAAAAGATTATGCAAAGGCTCAGATTGGTTCGGATATGATGAACTAACCCTAATTTTTTTTGTGGCTTTTTCGTGGACTGTAGGTATGAAGAACAGACTCGATCTAAACTACGAAAAACTGTAAAATCTCACCGAGCAACCTGGAAATCTGATACCACTTGATAGAGGCAAAGGTGTCCCGTCTTTCGATGAGATGAGGGATATCGCTTTGTTGGAAGTCAACTTTGACGATCCGACTACGAACGTGCGAGGACGTCGCGCCTTAGCAATCGCTAAACCAACTCCGAGAGGTTATTGACCACGCCGGAGCACGATCAACCTGACCACGAGGGTCTGTTTCCTGTGAGCAAACGAAGAACAAGCAAGAAACTGAGATTGCAATCTGGATATTGCGAATATAAGATGAAAGCTTTATTGATCAAGGTGGGGTTCTGTGACGCCTTTGTCTGGTCGTTGAACACAAACGAAGTACGCGAAGTTGCAGCTATGGCGAACTTTTAATCTAAACAAAACCCAAAGTCTAAACGATGCCCTAAGGGCTGTATATATGGAGGAAGAGGGGGGGAATTTCGTGGCCCTTGGTGGAGGGGTCCGAAATCAACCCTATCTCTTGTTTCCCCACACATACGGACTCTAAAAATAGCATATACTTATGTATTTCGAAATTACATGGGCCTGGCCCAATAATAAGGTGACGCA
>NW_021198906.1:0-849 GCF_002162155.2 Triticum dicoccoides
AGGGCCGTGGATCGGTGGGGAGGAAGAGGGGGTCGAGGCGGAGCCTTTGAGCGCATCGGCGAGGCTAGGGGGTGGCGGTGGCCGCGAGGGAGCTCGTCGGTGGCGGCGGCTCCGTTCGGGCGAGTGAGGGAGAGAGGAAGCAGAGGAGGGGGGAGAGTTCGGGAGAGTGAGGGAGTTCCAGGGGGGTGGCGTGGCACGCATGGAGGCGTCCGGGGTGTCGAGGTGGAGCGGCAAGCAGGAGGTGGCCGGGGCGTGCGCCGGCGTGCGTCGGCCACGCGCCTGTGCCTACTGGCGCGAGAAGGAAGGCGACAGGGGGGGGAAGTGGAGATGGGCTGGGCCGCACAGGAGCTGGGCCGGCTGGCTACCGGGTGAGCGCCAGATAAGTCCTTCTCTCTCTCTCTTTCATTTCTATTTAATTCTGTTTTCTATTTTCGGTAGTTTGTTTTGATTTAGTTTTAGACACTAAACCATTTTATAAAATCCTGGAAATAGTTATGTGGCTAGGACTAAAATATACCAAACCACATAAAATGTTCCAGTAATTATTGGACATATATTATTTATATATCAAATATATATCCAATGCAAATAGCTATTTATTTAATTCAAAGGCCCAAAATAATTAACTCTGAGATACCAAAAATATTGTTTTGAGTTTTACCTCTTTGCAATATTTTCAGAGACTAAGAGGAACATTTTCTTGGACTTCTTTGAGGAGATTTTAATGTTGATCATTTTTAGAAGGTTTCTGAGGCTTTAAAAATTCCTCAATTCAAATTTCATTTGAATTAAAACATGATACTCACATGAGGTCTAGCCTAGTGCATAACAGGACCAGGGATGTGACAA
>NW_021198907.1:0-1900 GCF_002162155.2 Triticum dicoccoides
TTTTTTTGCCTATTTCAGTGTTTCAAATAAAAGGAATATCAAACGGAGTCCAAACACAATGAAACCTTCGGGAGCGATCTTTTTGGAACAAATGCAAAGCTGGAGACTTGGAGTGGAAGTCAAGCAACAACCGAGGCACCCATGAGGGGCCCGACGCACCCCCTACAGGTGGGCACGCCCCCACCTTCATGGGCCCCTTGAGTGTCCACCGACCTACTTCTTCCTCCTATATATACCCACGTACCTCGAGAACATCAGAACAGACCATGAAAACCTAATTCCACCACCGCAACCTTCTGTATCCGCGAGATCCCATCTTGGAGCCTTTGCCGGTGCTCCACCGGAGGGGGAATCGACCATGGAGGGCCTCTACATTATCTCCAAGGCCCTTCCAATCAGTTGTGAGTAGTTTACAACAGACCTTTGGGTCCATAGTTATTAGCTATATGGCTTCTTCTCTCTCTTTGATTCTCAATACAAAGTTCTCCTCGATCTTCTTGGAGATCTATTCGATGTAACTCTTTTTGCGGTGTGTTTGTCGAGATCTGATGAATTGTGGGTATATGATCAAGTTTATCTATGAGAAATTTTTGAATCTCCTCTGAATTCTTTTATGTGTGATTATGTTATCTTTGCAAGTCTCTTCGAATTATCAGTTTGGTTTGGCCTACTAGATTGATCTTTCTTGCAATGGGAGAAGTGCTTAGCTTTGGGTTCAATCTTGCGGTGCCCTTTCCCAGTGACAGCAGGGGCAGCAAGCCACGTATTGTATTGTTGCCATCAAGGATAAAAAGATGGGGTTTATATCACATTCCATGAGTTTATCCCTCTACATCATGTCATCTTTCTTAATACGTTACTCTGTTCTTTATGAACTTAATACTCTAGATGCATGCTGGATAGCGGTCGATGTGTGGAGTAATAGTACTAGATGCAGGCCGGAGTCGGTCTACTTGTCACGGACGTGATGCCTATATACATGATCATGCCTAGATAGTCTCATAACTATGCGCTTTTTTATCAATTGCTCGACAGTAATTTGTTCACCGATCGTAATACTTATGCTATCTTGATAGAAGCCACTAGTGAAACCTATGGCCCCCAGGTATATACTTTATCATATAAGTTTACCATCTACTTTTATTTGCATCTTTACTTTTCCAATCTATATCATAAAAATACCAAAAAAATTTATCTTATCATATTATCTCTATCAGATCTCACTTTCGCAAGTGGCCGTGAAGGGATTGACAACCCCTTTATTGCGTTGGTTGCGAGGTTCTTGTTTGTTTGTGTAGGTGCGTGGGACTTTTGAGGAGCCTCCTACTAGATTGATACCTTGGTTCTCAAAAACTGAGGGAAATACCTTCACTACTTTGCTGAATCACCCTTTCCTCTTCAAGGAAAAACCAACGCAAGCTCAAGATGTAGCACCCACCTTCCTCTCCATTAATGGCACCCAAGCCATTGCTTAATACAGGCGGCCTTACTGTTCTCCTCCCATCCCCTCCCTCCCGCAGACCTCCACCAATGCCATGGCGCAGAAGGATCATCTGCCGCTAGTCTTCAAGTTTGGTGAATTCGACTCCGAGCCAGAGGAGATAGAAAATAAGAAGGAATGGGGCCTCATGGACATGGCCCAGAACGAGCTGGCCGCGGCTATTGCTGCCCCCGCTCCCGTCCCAGCTCCCATCCCCGCGCCCGCGCCAGCGACCATCCCTGTAGCATTGACGGATTGGTCGCCGAGCACTATCGTAGAGCTGGAAGCCGCGGGCGTCACCGAGGTCTCCGCGGACCCACGCGAGCTCATGTACGTGCAAAT
Source organism: Triticum dicoccoides (assembly GCF_002162155.2). NCBI lineage: Eukaryota > Viridiplantae > Streptophyta > Magnoliopsida > Poales > Poaceae > Triticum > Triticum dicoccoides. The sequence goes on from NW_021198907.1 coordinate 1,823, forward strand.
GCCAGCGCCCGTGCCCGTGTGCGCCCTTCCACCCACTGTTGCGCCGGTCCCCGTGTGTTTGGCTGCACCCACCGCACC
>NW_021198908.1:0-1231 GCF_002162155.2 Triticum dicoccoides
AAGGACACCGATACACAACCATCACCAAACAATGTGCAACAATATGATGCATGCATGAAACATGGCAATATGAGTGTGTTGGGCTAATGCAACTAAAACCAGAAGGGTTTGAACAAATTTGAATCAAAGATTCAAATTTCAAACTCAAACATGGCCTTTTAAGGTGCTTTTCCTTGTTCTGTTTAAAACATCAATTTAACTTGTTTGATCATGCATGAAAATAGTACAGATGGATAGATTGGATTTTTCTGATCATTTTTCATATATAATTTGTCCAATTTGGAGTTACAGAATAAAAGTTATGAATTTTTGAAGTTTAAATTATATTCTGGAATTTCCTGATTTAAATTAAATCCAGAAAATCAATTACTGCGTCAGCCTGACGTCAGTGTGACGTCAGCAGGTCAACGGAACAGGTCTGGGTCAAACCTGACAGTGGGTCCCGCATGTCAGGGTGGTTATTTTAATTAAGATTTAATTAAAACTAATCCTGTATAATTAACAGGGCTGGGCCCCACCTGTCATTTACTCAGGGGAGTCAACCAGGGCCCACCCATGGTCAAAGTCAAAGCCAGCGACGCCGGCGTTTAGCCGCCGGCGAGCCCGACGCGGCGGCGGGAGTGGTTTTGGCCATTTCGGCCACCAAATGGGCCGCGGAGACCACCGGAGTGGAGCTGAGGACAAACCGCAGCTCTTGGCGGAGTCCGTTGGGGTCGGGGTGGCCGGAGTTGGCGCCGGCGACGACTTTGGCGGCCACCGGGGTTCGGTCGAAGATGAACTTGGCGCTAGAGGGGTCGGTGAGGCTCGTGGAGTGGCTAGCTAGGTGTTGTGGGACTCGGTGAGTAAGATGGACACCATCTTGTGGCCGGAGTGTGGCCGGAAGCACGTCGGCGACGAGGTCCGCGACGGCGCGTGCAGGTGAGCTTGGTGTGCTCGCTGTGGTGCACGAGAGAGAGAAAGAGAGGAAGGGGAAGTTAGCCCAGCTCACTGCGGTCTTGATGGAGAGGACGGCGTGGTCGGGGACGAGCTGCTGCGGCGGCGACGGCGAAGGGGATCTCCGGCGATGGCGGTTCGGGCGAGGTTGGTGCGGCGGCTTCGGGGCACGCGAGCGCTCGGGGCTCGACTAGCTCGAAGAAGTGGAGGACGGCGGAGCTTCTGGACACGGTGGCGCGGCGTGGAGACGAAGGGGAGCACGGCTACGGCGGAGGTGCGGCGACGGTGGCGTCGGCCA
>NW_021198909.1:0-1271 GCF_002162155.2 Triticum dicoccoides
ATCATGCATTTCAAATCCTTCATATTATATATCAAATGCGTGTATGAATTACAAGATATAGGGGGAGATCTCCATGATTCAACTCTTCAAATGTGCATTGCCTCAAAAGCAAATTCCTCACTATGCACATCGTCAGGGGGAGCTCTTCTATATCTTGCAATCAAATTCCTCAATATCAGTGTATACACTTCATATGTTTATCCCCGTTGAAAACTTAACCTATGTTGTCATCAATCACCAAAAAGGGGGAGATTGTAAGTGCATCTAGTGCCCCTTAGTGATTTTGGTGTATTGAAGACTTATAGGTTAAGCGACTAATGCGTTTGTGAGTATACACAGGTCTATAAGTCTATGAGGAGTTTGATATTTACAGAGAAAGTCGACCCCTAAAAATGAAGTTCTTCAGCTGAAGACTTTGATATTCTGAAGACTTTCTGAAGACTTTGAAAGTGAAGAAATTAGTGTGACCTTGAAGACTTGGTATTCATTTGTGGAACATGAAGCGTGAAGACTTTTGTTTTCGTAGTTTCATTTTCTCCTTCTTGAGTCATAGGAAACACCGTACTGTTAAAGGGGGTCGAGGAAATACTAAGGAAAAATTTCCATGTGATGCTCAACTCAAAATCCTACACCTATCAATCCCTTTGAGTGAAGCCTTTGGAAATCTCATACAGTTCAGTCACTTTCTTCAGTGACAGAGACGAAGTTCTTCTGGTCGCTGATGAATTTGTTCTGACTGAGGAGTTAGGAATTCGCCAGTGCGAATTACCTACACAGTGAGGAACATGATAGCCCTGAGGAATTTGAGAGTCAAATTTCCGACCGTTGCTGTGCTGCGCGCCAGCTGTCCCAAAATATCTTATCCACCTAACGGTCATATCATTGAGGGGCATTTATGTCTTATCATGTCGGGCTGCTCCCTAGGCTATAAATAGCCGCCCCCTACAACCACTAGCTGGTTGGCTGCTCCGAGAGAACTTGACACTTGTCATTTGAGAGCAACCCATCCTCCGAGGACTTTGAGAGAAAATCATCAAGCGAGGAAAATCCCAAACCCAAACACCTACAAACCCCAAAGTGATTAAGCATCACTGAAGAAATTGATCCTGCGTGGATCCGACGCTTGTTACCTTTGAAGACTGTGCTTCTTCCAGACGGTTAGGCGTCATGGTCTAGAGCATCCAAGAGGAATTGTGGATCGCCAAGTGACCAAGTCTGTGAAGGTTTGGAAGTCGCCTGAAGACTTACCATGAGTGATTGGACGAGGTCTG
>NW_021198910.1:0-1227 GCF_002162155.2 Triticum dicoccoides
AAGAGCCAATTAGACCCTGCACTAAGTCATGCTATTCATGTGGAGAAGAAGGACACATCTCCCAGAATTGTATGAACGGGAATCTAGTAGAATTCCCGACAGAGGAAGTAGAATATGACCCACGGGAAATAGAAGCCATGATTGGAATGGAAAGGTCCAGGAAGAGAAGTAGGTTGGATTCGAGGAACAACCCAATTTCCACAAAGAAAGACCTGAGTCATATCACATGTTTCAGGTGCAAAAATTCAGGGCACTACTTCAATGATTGCCCAAGAGGGAAGAAAAGGACCCAAGGAGGCTATGTGATCATGAGGAAACCTCGAAACCTGTCAGAAGTAATGTGTTTCCGTTGTAATGGAGCAGGGCACTTTGCCAGAGGTTGTCCGAAGGAGAAGGAGACTTGTGATAAATAGTTGAGTTTGTAACAGAAGTAATATAGTAGTGGTAATGAGAACATTTTCTTTTATATAGAGGTATTGAATTGAGGCATGTAATGGAAAAACAGGAGATTGTAATGATTTGAGAATTAATAAAGTTAGCCTCGTTGGTACTGATATGGATTTTATGAGTTGCTACTCTATGAAGGGGGATTTTGACCATTTTTGAGGATAAGAGAAATATGGTCTATGGAAGATTTGTGTATTTTAAGGGTGGTAGTACCCTGTAAGAACCTTTGACCCCAGAAAGGATAAAGATACTCCACTGCATGGATTTTGGGCAAAATGAAATACGAGTTTTGTCTCGATATGTGTGATGCCCCAAGAGTATGTGGGATGAAGTTGGAGACCGTCAGTTGTTTGGACCAAATGTGATAAAGGAGTCAAAATAGAATGTTAAGTTTATTCGAAATCGACTGAAGGTAGCTCCGTCCAGGTAGAAGAGTTATGTAGACTCACAAACTCAAGGAGGTAGTCTATGAAATTGGAGATAGAGCATGTCTTCGTGTGACCCCTCTGCGAGGAGTTAAACGGATGGGAGTTAAGGGACAGTTAGCCCCGAGATTTGTAGGACCATACCGAGTTTTGGAGTGTATGAGGGAAGTGGCCTACAAGTTGAGTTACCCGAAGGACTGTCAGGAGTTCAAGACGTGTTTCACGGTTCCCAGTTGAAGAAGTGCCATGCAGAGATGGCCAATATTCCCTTGTAAGGACGCTTGACCGCAGAAAGGATAATGATGTTCTACGAAGTGAATATGGACTTCATAAGTATAAGTTTTTATCTTGGTAT
>NW_021198911.1:0-1295 GCF_002162155.2 Triticum dicoccoides
TGTGTCCTTCTTCGTTCCTGTGTCTGTCCCTTCGGGGAAATGTCACGCGATGAATACCGGAGTCCTGTTAGCCCGCTACAGCCCGGTTCACCGGAGTCCTGCTAGCCCAGTGCTACAGCCTGGATTCACTCGCTGATGACCGACACGTTCGATGTTGGGTCATGGATGCCTGTCCCTGTAAGTTTGTGCCACTTTGGGTTTACGACTAGCCATGTCAGCCCGGGCTCCTTACCATATGGATGCTAGCGACACTACCATATACGTGTGCCAAAAGACGCAAACGGTCCCGGGCAAAGGTAAGACGACACCCGTGGGAATACCGTGCGTAAGGCCGCAAAGTGATATGAGGTGTTACATGCTAGATCGATGTGGCATTGAGTCGGGGTCCTGACAGCGTTGGTATCAGAGCTTGACTGCCTGTAGGATTACCAAGCCAAACTGGTCGAAGTTGAGTCTAGAAATTCTTTAGTTATGTAAGGGAATTGATTGTGGGATGGAACGTAAGGCTCTTTTTACTCCTTTACCTCATGCCCTTCTGATCTGAGTCATCATCTTCTCTTCTACGGGGATTAAGAACTAGGCTATCCCTTCTTTCTATTAGGATCACGTGTTACTAATCAGTGGACTTATAAGATTGTTGGATTTAAGTTTCAGTTCAGTTCCTACTACTTCCGTATGTTAATTGTTGATCTCGAAACCTTGATATTGTGCTTCTGAGTGGTTATGCCACCATTTTTGTGAATGTCTCAAGTCTTTTCTGAGCATTTACAGCCGTTATGCTGTCCGAGTCATTCCAGGTTTCTAAATAGTCTGATGCATTTGCAAAATCCTTTGCCTCTGGTTTCGATGCTCCTTTATGCCAGCTCAATCACACTAATTGTTGAGTTGAGGTATTCTACTGCCTCGACCTTTATGTTGGAATAATTATTATGACCCTAGGTGTCTCAGGGGATCATCTAGTAATTTAGCCATGATTTGTGTTCCCAGTGTGATGATTCTGGCCATCATTCTCGAAAGCATCCCGTGATGCTACTTAGTAATAGGTATTCTGTTCCTGGGTTCTTGAACCCGAGATTCACTCTACTTACTTCATGTTGATAGTGTTTGCTAGTTCCTTCAGGATATTAGTAACTTTGCGATAGTCCTCGAGGTCCGTGGTATTTCCTTCTTTCAAATACTATGAACCGCTTATGGCAGATGTTTATTGGATCAAAAGATCACAATTAGAGTACTCTTGAGGAGATCTCCATTCATAAATCGTGACTCTGCCAGTCCTACCTCTCTGCATGGGTTAT
>NW_021198912.1:0-1062 GCF_002162155.2 Triticum dicoccoides
GCCGGCGTCTAGCCGCCGGCGAGCCCGACGCGGCGGCGAAAGTGCTTTTTGCCATTCCGGCAACCAAATGGACGGCGGAAGGCATCTACGTGTTGCTGAGGTTGAGCCGCGACTATTGGTGGTGGTGGTTGGGCTCGGGGTGGCCGGAGTTGGCGCCGGCGGCGACTTTGGCGGCCGCCGGAGTTCGGTTGAAGACGAACTCGTGGCTAGAGTGTGCGGTGAGGTGCGGGGAGTGCATGGTTAGCCCCAACGCGGCGTGGTGAGTGCGATGGACAAGGCGAGGTGGCCGGAGGATGGCCGGGAGCACGTCGGCGAAGAGGTCCGCGACGGCGCGTGCGGGTGAGCTTAGTGTGCTCGCTGTGGTGCACGAGAGAGAGAAAGAGAGGAAGGGGAAGTTAGCCCAGCTCACTGCGGTCTTGATGGAAAGGACAGCGTGGTCGGGGACGAGCTGCTGCGGCGGCGACGGCGAAGGGGATCTCCGGCAATGGCGGTTCGGGCGAGGTTGGTGCGGCGGCTTCGGGGCACGCGAGCGCTCGGGGCTCGGCTAGCTCGAAGAAGTAGAGGACGGCGGAGCTTCTGGACACGGTGGCGCGGCGTGGAGACGACGGGGAGCACAGCTACGGCGGCGGTGCGGCGACGGTGGCGTCGGCCATGGCGTGGGAGCGCGAGGGAGAGGAACTGGGGGCGAATGGAGGTGTCCAGGGGGGTCGGGGCGCGACGTGGAGCTCGTCCAGGCCATCAGGGCGGCGAGAGGGGGAAGCAAGGCGGCGTGCAGCTGCGTGGCGAGCTGCGGTGCCGCCGCCGAGCACCTTGGCTGCCTGCCTGGCAAGCCAAGCAGCTCGCTGGAGCGGTGGCCGGGCTGGGCCGGCCAGGTGGGCTGGCTGGTGGGCCTGTGGTGGCGCCAGGTAAGTTTTCCCCTTTTCCTTTCTGTTTCTGTTTTTTTGTTTTTTTTATTTCTGCAACTTTGTTGAATTAAATAAAATACTTAGTCAACTCCTAAAATCACCAAATTACTCCTGGTCCATAGTTGGATTATTTCCAACATGGAACATTTTAGTTTGG
>NW_021198913.1:0-1123 GCF_002162155.2 Triticum dicoccoides
GCCGCTTCTCCCCGCGATGCCGGGTGCGGGATCTACAACAGGCGTCGCCGCTGGTGGGAGCCTCATCTTCTTGGCGCTGGGGTCAGCCGACTCCAATTTCCTCGAGGGCGTCGCATCGCGCTCACGGATTTGAGAAGACTAACAAATGACGAGCCTAGTTGTAGTGCGAGCGAAGAAGAAGGGGAGCTGGGGGTTTTTTGTAGGAGTGAGGAAGAAGGGGCGCTGGGGTTTTCTGTAGGAGTGAGGTGAGGAATTTCGGGGTACGAGTGGAGCGAGCTGACGTGAGGTGGGTGGGAGCGAGGAGGAAGAAGAGCACCCAGGTTTTTGAATTGATTTTACTATTTACTAGTGTGGATGGGCTGTTTTGTCTTGGGACCCAAGAAACAATTACTACTAGTACAGTGGAGACACTCTACAGCTACCCAGAAAAACAATTACTACTAGTACAGTGGAGACACTCTACCGCTTCTGGATCCTCCTAGGTCATTGAAACGTCACCCTCTACTGAATGCCATTATACTTTTGTTCACCGACATGCGGGCCATGCAGCGCGCGGGCCCAAATGTCATCCACCAAATTAGAAGGAAGTATGCAGGCGGAGAGTCACCCCGGTCGTAGCGCGGCAGTAACAAGCCGTCATATCACAAAACCCCACCTCCCCGCAGTCTAAGTTTGATGGACGAAGCAACCATCATTTCACTCTTCGCTGAATCCCCTTATCCCTCACCGTCTTCAAGAAAGGCAACACTTGCATCTGCCACTGTTCTTCTCTCTAAACGAAGGGAAGGTAAGCGGATCCGTGATGTTGGTATATTTTCATTCAGAGGAAAAAAAGAACTTTTGCAAAGAGGTAACCGATCCTCACTCTCTTTTTTGTTTCATTGTCATTGCGATTGTGTTTTCCTTTCAGTGGACTCCTAGTATTCGTCAGTTTCATGATGGACCAAGGAGAACGAGGCAAAGATCTACTGATATTGGAGCAGACGCGGGAGGCTGATCCCCATGAGACAGAGAGCTCCAAGAAGATGGAGGCAACCACCAAGGCGACCCCAGATACTGAGATGGTCAACGCCCCGTTTGAGGTTACAGCCCCCGTGGCACTGCAGGAGCAGTTTTCCCCCTT
>NW_021198914.1:0-3339 GCF_002162155.2 Triticum dicoccoides
CATCAAGCTCTTTGTGATGTGCTTAAAAAGCAGATCCTCAACAGGAACCCTAGGAAAGAGGGTATTGCCTTTGAGAGGAAACTCAATGCTGATGAAACCTACTAAAAACCTGAGCAGTATCCCAAAACCTCATGGGTTGCCGCAAAGGGACCTTCAGTGGATCCATCTACTTTATCTGGCTTTACATGTGAATCTTCATATTCTTCTGATGAGTCAATTGACTCTAACTATAAACTGTTCAAAAATCAGAACGGTGAAGTATTTGCTAGATATGTTGGCACTAACTGCAGGAACGGTTCTCCTATGAAGAAAATCTGGGTTCCCAAAAGGTGCCTTGAAAATCTTCAGGTGAATGTCATCATGACACCACCTGTGAAGAATAGGAACCCCAGATCAAATTCTTCATATGGACCAAATTCTTCATATGGATCCAAGTCCTCATACGGACCAAACTCCTCACATGGATGAAAGTCCTCATATGAGCATCATCGTGCTAACCCGTCTGTTTCGCAGGGAAGATCTAAGGATTATGGATATGTGCATTATTCTTCAAATCATCATGTTCATAAGTCCTCGAAGAATTTTTGTGCTTACTCTTACGCTTACCCTAGCCCCTCTTATGTGAAACGAAGTGGATTGGCATCTATGCCACCTTTCTCTTATGGAGCTCGCAGAATGATGAACTCTTTGCCACCCCTTCAGATGTGGGTGGTGAAGAAAAAGAACTAATCTCTTATGCAGGGTCAGGTCTCCAGACGAACTTAAACGTCTGATAAATTTGCTGGAGACCTCAATATGCTTGAAAGGACGCAAGCTATTCATGAAGAAATGAATTTTCATTTCTCACGTCCTCATACTGCTTTATCTGTTCTATTGTCTGATGAAATTGATACCATATTCTTCACGAATGAAGTATATGAGTTCGTAAGTTGGACTAATTCATCTGCAGGATGATCAACCCAAAGCCACTGAGTGGGTCCTCGATAGTGGATGTACAAATCACATGACTGGTGACAGGAGCTTATTGATGGACTCTGCTTTATCTCCATCACACCTGAAGCATATCACCTACGCTGGCAAGGGCAAAAGCAAGGTAATGGGTCTAGGTAAGGTTGCAATCTCAATGGATCAACACATGGACAAAGTCATGCTTGTCGAGTCCTTAGGGTTCAACCTCGTGTTTGTCTCAATGCTTTGTGATCTTGATATGGTTGTTGTCTTTGGCAAGTATTGTTGTGTTGTGATCATGGAAGCTGACAATTCCAAAGTCTTCGAAGGCTTTAGGAGAGGAGATTTGTATATTGTTGATTTCTCTACAGGACCACAACCTGCTACATGTCTACTTGCAAAAACTTCAGAAGGCTGGCTATGGCATCGACGACTTGGTCATGCTGGCATGAGGAATCTGCACATGCTCGCGAAGAAGAAGCATGCCATTGGCATTGAAAATGTCAAATTCCTCAAGGATCACTGAGGGAGTCCTGGATTAGGGGGTCTCCAGACAGCCGGACTATATCCTTTGGCCGGACTGTTGGACTATGAAGATACAGGATTGAAGACTTCGTCCCGTGTCCGGATGGGACTCTACTTGGCGTGGAAGGCAAGCTAGGCAATACAGATATGTGTATCTCCTCCTTTGTAACCGACCTTGTGTAACCCTAACCCCCTCCGATGTCTATATAAACCGGAGGGTTTTAGTCCGTAGGACAACATACAATCATACCATAGGCTAGCTTCTAGGGTTTAGCCTCTCCGATCTCGTGGTAGATCAACTCTTGTACTACTCATATTATCAAGATTAATCAAGCAGGACGTAGGGTTTTACCTCCATCAAGAGGGCCCGAACCTGGGTAAAACATCGTGTCCCCTGCCTCCTGTTACCATCCGCCTTAGACGCACAGTTCGGGACCCCCTACCCGACATCCACCGGTTTTGACACCGACATTGGTGCTTTCATTGATAGTTCCTCTGTATCTTCGCCGTTAGGCTTGATGGCTCCTTCGATCATCGATAGCGATGCAGTCCAGGGTGAGACTTTTCTCCTCGGACAGATCTTTGTATTCGGCGGCTTCGCACTGCGGGCCAACTCGCTTGGCCATCTGGAGCAGATCGAGAGTTACGCCCCTGGTCATCAGGTCAGGTTTGGAAGTTTAAACTACACGACCGACATCCACGGAGACTTGATCTTCGATGGATTTGAGCCCGTGCCTTGTGTGCCACACGGTCACGATGGGTACGATTTAGCTCTACCATCGGACAGTGTTCAGGAGATCGCACCGGCAACCGCTCCGACCCTCAATTTAGAACCAGTTGCGCCATCCATGGACGGGTGGATAGACCCCGCCACGGAGGCCGTATACTCAGCGGCGATCGAGGCGAATATCGACCTTACCCTTCACGAGAGCCGTGTTGCCAAACTGCTAGATCCTTCTCCAGCCACGGACTCTGAACCGCCGGCGCCCGTGCCTATCGAATCCGATTGGGCGCCGATCATGGAGTTTACATCCGCGGATATTTTTTAGCACTCGCCCTTCGGCGACATACTGAACTCATTAAGGTCTCTCTCCTTGTCAGGAGAATCCTGGCCGAACTATGTCCGGCAGGATTGGGATGCGGATGACGAAGAAATTCGCCGCCCACCCACCACCCACTTAATAGCCACTTTCGACGACTTAACCGACATGCTCGACTTCGACTCCGAAGACATCGACGGTATGGACGACGATGCGGGAGACGAAGAGGAACCACTGCCCACAGGGCACTGGACAGCCACCTCATCATATGATATATACATGGTGGACACACCCAAAGAAGGCAATGGCGACGAGAGAGCAGAGGATGACCCCTCCAAGAAGCAACCCAAGCGTCGGCGTCAGCGGCGCTACTCTAAGTCTCGCCAAAGCAAAAGCGGTGACCCCGGCACAGGAGATAATAGCACTCTGGACAGTGCCGAAGACGACGGGAGGATGGAGAAGCCAGCCCTCCAGAGAGAGCGACAAATGGAGAGGCGGAGGATGATAATTACATGCCTCACTCCGAAGATGAGGCAAGCCTCGACGATGACAAATTCGTCATGCCTGAGGATCCCGTCTAGCAAAAGCGCTTCAAGCACCGGCTTATAGCCACGACAAACAGCCTTAAGAAAAAGCAACAACAGCTTCAAGCTGATCAAGATTTGCTAGCTGAGAGATGGACTGAAGTCCTTGCGGCTGAGGAATATAAACTCGAACGCCCCTCCAAGAGTTACCCAAAGCGTAGGTTGCTACCCCGACTGGAGGAGGAAGCACTCAAACCTACATCTCCAGCATACGATGCGGCTGACCGGCCACCTCGTGGCTG
>NW_021198915.1:0-3339 GCF_002162155.2 Triticum dicoccoides
CATCAAGCTCTTTGTGATGTGCTTAAAAAGCAGATCCTCAACAGGAACCCTAGGAAAGAGGGTATTGCCTTTGAGAGGAAACTCAATGCTGATGAAACCTACTAAAAACCTGAGCAGTATCCCAAAACCTCATGGGTTGCCGCAAAGGGACCTTCAGTGGATCCATCTACTTTATCTGGCTTTACATGTGAATCTTCATATTCTTCTGATGAGTCAATTGACTCTAACTATAAACTGTTCAAAAATCAGAACGGTGAAGTATTTGCTAGATATGTTGGCACTAACTGCAGGAACGGTTCTCCTATGAAGAAAATCTGGGTTCCCAAAAGGTGCCTTGAAAATCTTCAGGTGAATGTCATCATGACACCACCTGTGAAGAATAGGAACCCCAGATCAAATTCTTCATATGGACCAAATTCTTCATATGGATCCAAGTCCTCATACGGACCAAACTCCTCACATGGATGAAAGTCCTCATATGAGCATCATCGTGCTAACCCGTCTGTTTCGCAGGGAAGATCTAAGGATTATGGATATGTGCATTATTCTTCAAATCATCATGTTCATAAGTCCTCGAAGAATTTTTGTGCTTACTCTTACGCTTACCCTAGCCCCTCTTATGTGAAACGAAGTGGATTGGCATCTATGCCACCTTTCTCTTATGGAGCTCGCAGAATGATGAACTCTTTGCCACCCCTTCAGATGTGGGTGGTGAAGAAAAAGAACTAATCTCTTATGCAGGGTCAGGTCTCCAGACGAACTTAAACGTCTGATAAATTTGCTGGAGACCTCAATATGCTTGAAAGGACGCAAGCTATTCATGAAGAAATGAATTTTCATTTCTCACGTCCTCATACTGCTTTATCTGTTCTATTGTCTGATGAAATTGATACCATATTCTTCACGAATGAAGTATATGAGTTCGTAAGTTGGACTAATTCATCTGCAGGATGATCAACCCAAAGCCACTGAGTGGGTCCTCGATAGTGGATGTACAAATCACATGACTGGTGACAGGAGCTTATTGATGGACTCTGCTTTATCTCCATCACACCTGAAGCATATCACCTACGCTGGCAAGGGCAAAAGCAAGGTAATGGGTCTAGGTAAGGTTGCAATCTCAATGGATCAACACATGGACAAAGTCATGCTTGTCGAGTCCTTAGGGTTCAACCTCGTGTTTGTCTCAATGCTTTGTGATCTTGATATGGTTGTTGTCTTTGGCAAGTATTGTTGTGTTGTGATCATGGAAGCTGACAATTCCAAAGTCTTCGAAGGCTTTAGGAGAGGAGATTTGTATATTGTTGATTTCTCTACAGGACCACAACCTGCTACATGTCTACTTGCAAAAACTTCAGAAGGCTGGCTATGGCATCGACGACTTGGTCATGCTGGCATGAGGAATCTGCACATGCTCGCGAAGAAGAAGCATGCCATTGGCATTGAAAATGTCAAATTCCTCAAGGATCACTGAGGGAGTCCTGGATTAGGGGGTCTCCAGACAGCCGGACTATATCCTTTGGCCGGACTGTTGGACTATGAAGATACAGGATTGAAGACTTCGTCCCGTGTCCGGATGGGACTCTACTTGGCGTGGAAGGCAAGCTAGGCAATACAGATATGTGTATCTCCTCCTTTGTAACCGACCTTGTGTAACCCTAACCCCCTCCGATGTCTATATAAACCGGAGGGTTTTAGTCCGTAGGACAACATACAATCATACCATAGGCTAGCTTCTAGGGTTTAGCCTCTCCGATCTCGTGGTAGATCAACTCTTGTACTACTCATATTATCAAGATTAATCAAGCAGGACGTAGGGTTTTACCTCCATCAAGAGGGCCCGAACCTGGGTAAAACATCGTGTCCCCTGCCTCCTGTTACCATCCGCCTTAGACGCACAGTTCGGGACCCCCTACCCGACATCCACCGGTTTTGACACCGACATTGGTGCTTTCATTGATAGTTCCTCTGTATCTTCGCCGTTAGGCTTGATGGCTCCTTCGATCATCGATAGCGATGCAGTCCAGGGTGAGACTTTTCTCCTCGGACAGATCTTTGTATTCGGCGGCTTCGCACTGCGGGCCAACTCGCTTGGCCATCTGGAGCAGATCGAGAGTTACGCCCCTGGTCATCAGGTCAGGTTTGGAAGTTTAAACTACACGACCGACATCCACGGAGACTTGATCTTCGATGGATTCGAGCCCGTGCCTTGTGTGCCACACGGTCACGATGGGTACGATTTAGCTCTACCATCGGACAGTGTTCAGGAGATCGCACCGGCAACCGCTCCGACCCTCAATTTAGAACCAGTTGCGCCATCCATGGACGGGTGGATAGACCCCGCCACGGAGGCCGTATACTCAGCGGCGATCGAGGCGAATATCGACCTTACCCTTCACGAGAGCCGTGTTGCCAAACTGCTAGATCCTTCTCCAGCCACGGACTCCGAACCGCCGGCGCCCGTGCCTATCGAATCCGATTGGGCGCCGATCATGGAGTTTACATCCGCGGATATTTTTTAGCACTCGCCCTTCGGCGACATACTGAACTCATTAAGGTCTCTCTCCTTGTCAGGAGAATCCTGGCCGAACTATGTCCGGCAGGATTGGGATGCGGATGACGAAGAAATTCGCCGCCCACCCACCACCCACTTAATAGCCACTTTCGACGACTTAACCGACATGCTCGACTTCGACTCCGAAGACATCGACGGTATGGACGACGATGCGGGAGACGAAGAGGAACCACTGCCCACAGGGCACTGGACAGCCACCTCATCATATGATATATACATGGTGGACACACCCAAAGAAGGCAATGGCGACGAGAGAGCAGAGGATGACCCCTCCAAGAAGCAACCCAAGCGTCGGCGTCAGCGGCGCTACTCTAAGTCTCGCCAAAGCAAAAGCGGTGACCCCGGCACAGGAGATAATAGCACTCTGGACAGTGCCGAAGACGACGGGAGGATGGAGAAGCCAGCCCTCCAGAGAGAGCGACAAATGGAGAGGCGGAGGATGATAATTACATGCCTCACTCCGAAGATGAGGCAAGCCTCGACGATGACAAATTCGTCATGCCTGAGGATCCCGTCTAGCAAAAGCGCTTCAAGCACCGGCTTATAGCCACGACAAACAGCCTTAAGAAAAAGCAACAACAGCTTCAAGCTGATCAAGATTTGCTAGCTGAGAGATGGACTGAAGTCCTTGCGGCTGAGGAATATAAACTCGAACGCCCCTCCAAGAGTTACCCAAAGCGTAGGTTGCTACCCCGACTGGAGGAGGAAGCACTCAAACCTACATCTCCAGCATACGATGCGGCTGACCGGCCACCTCGTGGCTG
>NW_021198916.1:0-1232 GCF_002162155.2 Triticum dicoccoides
TTGTCGTTACGCCATATATTGCTTCTACGACTATCGCTACCACTTAGTGATAAAGTAAAGCAATTACAGGGCGTTTGCATTTCATACAATAAAGCGACAACCATATGGCTCCTGCCAGTTGCCGATAACTTCGGTTACAAAACATGATCATCTCATACAATAAAATATAGCATCACGTCTTGACCATATCACATCACAACATGCCCTGCAAAAACAAGCTAGACGTCCTCTACTTTGTTGTTGCAAATTTTACGTGGCTGCTACGGGCTTAGCAAGAACCGTTCTTACCTACGCATCAAAACCACAACGATAGTTTGTCAAATAGACTCCGTTTTAACCTTCGCAAGGACCGGGCGTAGCCACACTCGGTTCAACTAAAGTGAGAGAGACAGACACCCGCCAGCCACCTTTAAGCACGAGTGCTCGTAACGGTGAAACCAGTCTCGCGTAAGCGTACGCGTAATGTCGGTCCGGGCTGCTTCATCTCACAATACCGCTGAACCAAAGTATGACATGCTGGTAGGCAGTATGACTTATATCGTCCACAACTCACTTGTGTTCTACTCGTGCATATAACATCAACGCATAAAACCTAGGCTCGGATGCCACTGTTGGGGAACGTAGTAATTTCAAAAAATTTCCTACGCACACGCAAGATCATGGTGATGCATAGCAACGGGAGGGGAGAGTATTGTCTACGTACCCTCGTAGACCGAAGCGGAAGCGTTGACGCAGCGTAGAGGAAGTAGTCGTACGTCCTCCCGGTCCAACCGATCCAAGCACCGTTACTCCAGCACCTCCGAGTTCTTGACACACGTACAGCTCGATGACGCACCCCGATCTCCGATCCAACAGAGGCGCGGGGAGGAGTTCCGTCAGCACGACGGCGTGGTGACGATCTTGATGTTCTCCTGTCGCAGGGCTTCGCCTAAGCACCGCTACAATATGACCGAGGTGTAATATCGTGGAGGGGTGCACCGCACATGGCTAAGGAACGATCTCAATGATCAACTTGTGTGTCTAGGGTGCCCCCCTACCCCCGTATATAAAGGAGGGAGGGAGGAGGAGGCCGGCCCAAGGGGTGGCGCGCCCTAGGGGGGGCAATCCTACTCCAAGTAGGTTTGCCCCCCCCCCTTTCCTATTCGGAGTAGGAGAAGGAAGGAAGAGGGGGGAGGAGAGAAGGAAAGGAGGGGCCGGCCCCCCTCCCAATTCGGATTGGGCTTGGGGGGGGG
>NW_021198917.1:0-1882 GCF_002162155.2 Triticum dicoccoides
AAGTGCGAAAACAAAGAAAGTCCTTGCAAAATGTAGAAATATCTAATTTAGATGATGAATATAGCACAAGTCCAGATCCCCTTGAATTCTGTAAAGACGAAGAACTTAGTGAGACCATAGAAGAATATCATATAGAAAATACATGTACTGAATGCATTGGGTTGCAATCATTCTCTCCAAATTGGTATAGAGATATAAAATCCAAAAAGGATATAGATAAGATTGTGCAAAGACTAGAAAGTATACAAATTATTGGAGAAATACCAATGAAACATTGGGATAAGAACTCTATAGTTTGCAAAATAAATATCATAAATCCAGATTATATAATTAAGTCAGGACCAATAGAAGCAACTCCTAAAGATATCGAAGAGTTCAAAATGCATATTAAAGAGTTATTAAAGTTAAAAGCTATAAGAGAAAGCAGAAGCCCTCATCGATCTGCTGCTTTTATAGTTAGAAATCATGCTGAAGAAGTTAGAGGTAAATCTAGAATGGTAATTAACTTTAAAAGGCTTAATGATAATACAGTTGACGATGCATACAACATACCTAATAAGCAGGAATGGATTAACAGAATACAAGGAAGTAAATATTTCTCCAAATTCGATTTAAAGGCAGGATTTTGGCAAGTAAAAATGGTTGAAGAATCTATTCCATGGACAGCATTTACTTGTCCACAAGGCCATTATGAATGGCTAGTAATGCCATTAGGCCTAAAGAATGCACCTGCACTATTTCAAAGAAAGATGCAAAATATATTTAATGAGAATCAAGCATTTATATTAGTATACGTAGATGATTTGTTAGTATTCTCAAAATCATACAAAGAGCATATAGCCCATCTTGAAGTGTTCTTTCGAAAGGTAGAACAAAATGGGCTCATACTATCTAAAAAGAAGATGGAGATTTGCAAAGAGAAAATAAATTTCCTTGGTCATGAAATAGGAGAAGGAAAAATATATCTACAAGAACATATTGCAAAGAAAATATTAGAGTTTCCTGATAATATGAGTGATAAAAAGGTTTTACAACAGTTCTTAGGAATTGTAAACTATGCGCGAAACTATATAGATAACTTAGCAAAGCTAGCAGGACCTTTATATGCTAAATTAAGAAAAAATGGTCAAAGATACTTCAATTCTGAAGATATAAAATTAGTAAAGGCCATCAAGGAAAAGGTCAGGAATTTAAAACCCCTAGAATTGCCTCTAGAAGACAATTATTTTATAATTGAGACAGATGCATCTAAGGTAGGATGGGGTGCGATACTAAAACAAAAGCCCAATAAATACTCTCCAAAGGCAGCCGAAAAAATATGCAGATATGCTTCAGGAAGTTACAAATTAAAGACGGTAAATAATATTGATAGAGAAATTCTTGCAGTTGTAAATGCAATAAATGCATTTAGGTTATATCTAGAATTTAAAGAATTTACAGTACGAACAGACTGTGAAGCCATATGCCGATATTACAATAAAATTAATAGTAAGAAAAGCTCAACCAGAAGATGGGTCTTATTTGAAGACACCATAGCTGGGAATGGTTATAAAGTTATTTTTGAGCATATTAAGGGGAAGGATAATACCTTACCTGACATATTTTCTCGTGCATCAAATTTGCAGGAATGAGGAAAGGATTATTCGCCAACAAGGATGAATATCTCTTCTTTGGAGAAGAAAATAGGCTGAAAATGTTTCAGCCAAATACATTCAATTTTAAGCCAAAATCCCATATTAAGCTCGATGAAGCTCAAAGATGCATATTGGATAACTTTTGGTTCCAATATACTCGCAAAAGAGAGGAACAAGGATATTTTTTATCAATTCTCAACAGTTTGGCTGAATATTTTAATGAATTAAACAAAAATGTGCCAAAGCCA
>NW_021198918.1:0-1466 GCF_002162155.2 Triticum dicoccoides
GTTTACGTGTTGATCATCAACACTCACAATTTTGGCCGATTCTGGTCTGTTTCGTGCACTATTACTCACCGTTTTGGGGACCCAGAGCGATTTCCACGATTGACGATCCCCAGGTTGAGTTTACGTGTCCGTCGTCAACACTCAAAGTTTTGGCCAATTCTGACCCGTTTAGTGGACTATTACTCACCATTTTGGTGTCCCGAAGTGATTTCCATAGTTGTTGAATCCCAAGGTGCGCTTACGTGTCGGTCATCAACACTCGCAGTTTTGGCCGATTCTGGGCTCTTTCATGGACTATTACTCACTGTTTTGGGGTCCCGAAGTGATTTCCATGGTTGTCGGACCCCATGGTGTGCTTATGTGTTGGTCGTCAAGACTCGCAGTCTGGGCCGATTCTAGCCTGTTTCGTGGACTATTACTCACTGTCTTGTGGTCCCGGAGTGATTTCCATGATTAACGAACTTAACCCCGGGGTGCGTTTATGTGCCGGTCAGCAACACTCACAGTTTTTGTCGATTCTGCCCCGTTTCATGGCCAATTACTCACTGTTTTGAGGTCTCGGAGTGATTTCCACGATTATGGAACCCCAGGGTGCGTTTAAGTGTCGGTCATCAGCACTCACTATTTTGGCCGATTCTGGTCCGTTTCGTGTACTATTACTCACTGTTTTGGGGTCCCAGAGCGATTTCCACGATTGACGATCCCCGGGGTGCGTTTACGTGTCCGTCGTCAACACTCAAAGTTTTGGCCAATTCTGACCCGTTTCGTGGACTATTACTCGTCGTTTTGGTGTACCGAAGCGATTTCCATAGTTGTTGAACCCCGAGGTGCGCTTACGTGTCGGTCATCAACACTCGCAGTTTTGGCCAATTCTAGCCTATTTCATGGCCTATTACTCACTGTTTTGGGGTCCTAAAGAGATTTCCATGGTTGTCGAACCCCAAGATGTGCTTACGTGTTGGTCGTCAAGAATCGCAGTCTGGGCCGATTTGGGCCCGTTTCTTGGACTATTACTCAGTTTTGGGTTCCCGAAGTGATTTCCACGATTGACGAACCCCTGGGTGCGTTTACGTGTTGATCATCAACACTCACAATTTTGGCCGATTCTGGTCTGTTTCGTGCACTATTACTCACCGTTTTGGGGACCCAGAGCGATTTCCACGATTGACGATCCCCAGGTTGAGTTTACGTGTCCGTCGTCAACACTCAAAGTTTTGGCCAATTCTGACCCGTTTAGTGGACTATTACTCACCATTTTGGTGTCCCGAAGTGATTTCCATAGTTGTTGAATCCCAAGGTGCGCTTACGTGTCGGTCATCAACACTCGCAGTTTTGGCCGATTCTGGGCTCTTTCATGGACTATTACTCACTGTTTTGGGGTCCCGAAGTGATTTCCATGGTTGTCGGACCCCATGGTGTGCTTATGTGTTGGTCGTCAAGACTCGCAGTCTGGGCCGATTCTAGCC
>NW_021198919.1:0-1002 GCF_002162155.2 Triticum dicoccoides
TGAGTTGTGGACGATACAAGTCATACTGCCTACCAGCATGTCATATTTTGGTTCAGCGGTATTGTTGGACGAGACGACCCGGACCAACCTTACGCGTACGCTTACGCGAGACCGGTTCCCTCGACGTGCTTTGCACAGAGATGGCTTGCGGGCGACTGCCTCTCCAACTTTAGTTGAACCAAGTATGGCTACGCCCGGTCCTTGCGAAGGTTAAAACGGAGTCTATTTGACAAACTATCGTTGTGGTTTTGATGCGTAGGTGAGATTGGTTCTTACTTAAAGCCCGTAGCAGCCACGTAAAACATGCAACAACAAAGTAGAGGACGTCTAACTTGTTTTTGCAGGGCATGTTGTGATGTGATATGGTCAAGGCATGATGCTGAATTTTATTGTATGAGATGATCATGTTTTGTAACCAAGTTATCGGCAACTGGCAGGAGCCGTATGGTTGTCGCTTTATTGTATGCAATGCAATCGCGATGTAATGCTTTACTTTATTACTAAACGGTAGTGATAGTCGTGGAAGCATAAGATTGGCGAGACGACAACGATGCTACGATGGAGATCAAGGTGTTGCGCCGGTGACGATGGTGATCATGACGGTGCTTCAGAGATGGAGATCACAAGCACAAGATGATGATGGCCATATCATA
Organism: Triticum dicoccoides; assembly: GCF_002162155.2. Classification (NCBI taxonomy): domain Eukaryota; kingdom Viridiplantae; phylum Streptophyta; class Magnoliopsida; order Poales; family Poaceae; genus Triticum; species Triticum dicoccoides. The sequence goes on from NW_021198919.1 coordinate 654, forward strand.
TCACTTATATTGATTGCATGTGATGTTTATCTTTTTATGCATCTTATCTTGCTTTGATTGACGGTAGCATTATAAGATGATCTCTCACTAAATTATCAAGAAGTGTTCTCCCTGAGTATGCACCGTTGCAAAAGTTCTTCGTGCTGAGACACCACGTGATGATCGGGTGTGATAGGCTCTACGTTCAAATACAACGGGTGCAAAACAGTTGCGCACGCAGAATACTCAGGTTAAACTTGACGAGCCTAGCATATGCAGATATGGCCTCGGAACACGGAGACCGAAAGGTCGAGCGTGAATCATATAGTAGATATGATCAACATAATGATGTTCACCGATGAAACTACTC
>NW_021198920.1:0-1452 GCF_002162155.2 Triticum dicoccoides
GTGCACGGGAACGGTGCTGGAGCTCGAAGTCGAGCAAAGCGAGGCGCTAGGGATGCTTTACGGGGTCTTGCGAACTCGTTGGACTCGCCGGGGTGACCAAATGGTCACCGGAGCTGCGTCGACGGCGAGCTCGGCGACGGCGGAGGTTCGGCCGTGGTGGGGAGGTGGCTACGGTGAGGGAACGAGGGGAAGGAGAGGGGGAAACGGTGGCGTAGCTCACCGCGGTTGCAGTGGGCGTCGAAGCGGGCTCGGGGACGCGCTGGAGACGGCGAATTCGACGGCGACGGTGGTCGGAGCCCGAAGAGGGGAACGGCGACGTGGCGGCGATGCAGGGCTTCCGGGGAGCTATGGAGCGGTGGGGAGGAAGAGGGAGTCGAGGCGGAGCTCCTGAGCTAGTCGGGGGAGCGAGGGTTGGCCGGAGATGGCTGCTATGGCGAACGGCGGCGACGGTGGTGTTCGGCCGTGTGAGAGAGAGAGCGAGGGAGAGGAGGGGAGAGCCGGGGGAGAGTGAGAGAGAGCAGGGGGGATCGGGACGGCCTGCGGGAGTCGTCCACGCGGCCAGGAGCGCGTCGGCAAGCAGGAGGTGGCCGCGCGGCCGTGCGCGCGCGAGCACGCAGCAGCTTCGGGGCGAGGGGAGGAAGACGATGGAGAGCTGCAGTGGTGGGCTGGGCCGCTGCTGGCTGGGCCGGCCAGCTGGCTGGGCCGCACAGTGGAGGAGCCCAGGTAAGTTTTCCCCCTTTTTATTTCTGTTTCTGTTTTATTTAATATATCTGCAACTTTGTTGAATTAAATAAAATACCTAGGCTAGTTCAAAAATCACCAAACTATTCCTGGCCCATAGTTGGATTATTTCCAACATGAAACATTTTAGTTTGGAGATATTTGAGCATTTAAATATTTTATATTATTTTAAATGCCCAAATTCAAATATTTATGATTTAATTCAAAAACCCTAGGATGGCCTAGGAAAATGTGCACCATTTTTGGGAGAGGTTCTGAACCAAGACAAAAATGATGGGCATTTTAGAAGGGCATTTCAGGTTCATTGAAAAATTATTTTAGTAACCCTAGTTGGTTTCAGAGGGGACTGGGGGTTCTGTCATCCCCATTTCAAGTTTCTGATGAAAGAGTAAACATGATGCAACACTCTAATGCATGACTAGCTAGGTTGTGACAACTCACCCCCACTCAAAAGAATCTCGTCCCGAGATTTGGGTTCCTCCGAGAAGAAGGCGGGGTACTCGAGTCGAAGACGATCCTCCCTTTCCCAAGTTGCTTCATCCTCAGAATGGTGCGACCATTGAACCTTGAGAAACTTGATATTATGACGTCGGGTGGTACGTTCGGCCTGATCGAGGATACGAACGGGGTACTCTCGATATGTAAGATTATCTTGGAGATCAAGCGTTTCGTGGTCCACTCCACGGATAGGATCCGAGAAGCAACGCCTGA
>NW_021198921.1:0-1337 GCF_002162155.2 Triticum dicoccoides
CTTTCTCTCACCACAAGACCACATCCACATCCTTACTACATCCAATGGTTCAACAACAGCGGCAAGGTTAAGGTAACACGTACTGTTCGTGTGCATTTTAGTATATCTACATATGCTGATTATGTTGATTGTGATGTGGTACCTATGCAAGCATGTTCCTTATTACTTGGTAGACCATGGCAATTTGATAAAAATTCTGTACACCATGGTAGAAACAATCAGTATACTCTTGTTCATAAGGATAAAAATATTACTTTGCTTCCTATGACTCCTGATTCTATTTTGAAAGATGATATTCATAGAGCTAATAAAGCAAAACAAGAGAAGAATAAGAGTGAAAATCAGATTGTGGCAAAAGAATTTGAGCAACAAATGAAGCCTAATAATAAACCATCTAGTGTTGCTTCTGAAATTAAATTGAAAAGTGCATGTTTATTTGCCACCAAATCTAATATTGATGAGCTGGATTTCAGCAAATCTGTTTGCTATGCTTTTGTGTGCAATGAGGCATTATTTTCATTCGAGGACGTGCCTTTCTCTTTGCCTCCTGCTATCACTAACATTTTGCAGGAGTTCGCTGACGTCTTTCCACAAGATGTGCCACTAGGATTACCACCTATTCGAGGGATTGAGCATTAGATCGACTTAATTCCCGGTGCTTCACTGCCAAACCGTGCGCCATACCGTACCAATCTAGAGGAGACGAAGGAGATTATGCGTCAAGTACAAGAGCTTCTCGACAAAGGTTATATACGCGAATCCCTTAGTCCTTTTGCTGTTCCTATTATTCTAGTGCCGAAAAAGGATGGTACATCACGTATGTGTGTTGATTGTAGAGGCATTAATAATATTACTATTCGTTATTGTCATCCTATTCCTAGGCTAGATGATATGCTAGATGAATTGAGTGGCTCTACAATATTCTCCAAAGTTGATTTGCGTAGTGGATACCATCAAATTCGTATGAAATTGGGGGATGAATGGAAAACAGCATTTAAAACTAAGTTTGGATTATATGAGTGGTTAGTCATGCCTTTTGGGTTAACTAATGCGCCTAGTACTTTCATGAGACTAATGAACGAAGTTTTACGTGCTTTCATTGGACGATTTGTGGTAGTCTATTTTGATGATATACTGATTTATAGCAGATCTTTGGAAGAACATTTGGAACATTTACGTGCTGTTTTTATTGCTCTACGTGATGCACGTTTGTTTGGTAACCTTGGGAAGTGCACCTTTTGCACCGACCGAGTATCTTTTCTTGGCTATGTTGTTACTCCACAGGGAATTGAAGTTGATAAAGCCAAGATTGAAGCTATTGAGAGTTGGCCGCAGCC
>NW_021198922.1:0-992 GCF_002162155.2 Triticum dicoccoides
GAGTGAAAATCAGATTGTGGCAAAAGAATTTGAGCAACAAATGAAGCCTAATAATAAACCATCTAGTGTTGCTTCTGAAATTAAATTGAAAAGTGCATGTTTATTTGCCACCAAATCTGATATTGATGAGCTAGATTTCAGCAAATCTGTTTGCTATGCTTTTGTGTGCAAAGAGGCATTATTTTCATTCGAGGACGTGCCTTCCTCTTTGCCTCCTGCTGTCACTAACATTTTGCAGGAGTTCGCTGACGTCTTTCCACAAGACGTGCCACCGGGATTACCGCCTATTCGAGGGATTGAGCATCAAATTGACTTAATTCCCGGTGCTTCACTGCCAAACCGTGCACCATACCGTACCAATCCAGAGGAGACGAAGGAGATTATGCGTCAAGTACAAGAGCTTCTCGACAAAGGTTATATACGCGAATCCCTTAGTCCTTGTGCTATTCCTATTATTCTAGTGCCGAAAAAGGATGGTACATCACGTATGTGTGTTGATTGTAGAGGCATTAATAATATTACTATTCGTTATCGTCATCCTATTCCTAGGCTAGATGATATGCTTGATGAATTGAGTGGCTCTACAATATTCTCCAAACTTGATTTGCGTAGTGGCTACCATCAAATTCGTATGAAATTGGGAGATGAATGGAAAACAGCATTTAAAACTAAGTTTGGATTATATGAGTGGTTAGTCATGCCTTTTGGGTTAACTAATGCGCCTAGTACTTTCATGAGACTAATGAACGAAGTTTTACGTGCTTTCATTGGACGATTTGTGGTAGTCTATTTTGATGATATACTGATTTATAGCAGATCTTTGGAAGAACATTTGGAACATTTACGTGCTGTTTTTATTGCTCTACGTGATGCACGTTTGTTTGGTAACCTTGGGAAGTGCACCTTTTGCACCGACCGAGTATCTTTTCTTGGCTATGTTGTTACTCCACAGGGAATTGAAGTTGACAAAGCCAAGATTGAAGCTATTGAGA
>NW_021198923.1:0-908 GCF_002162155.2 Triticum dicoccoides
TTTCTTTTCCCTTCTTGTGTTTAATGACATAAGGGAAAGTCTCAATGAATTCAACCCATTTAGCATGTCTACGATTCAGTTTAGCTTGACTTTTAATATGTTTCAAAGATTCATGATCAGAATGTATAACAAATTCTTTGGGCCATAAATAATGTTGCCATGTTTCTAAAGTCCGAACAAGAGCATATAATTCTTTATCATAAGTAGAATAATTCAGACTAGGCCCACTCAATTTTTCAGAAAAGTATGCAACATGTTTGCCATCTTGTAATAACACACCTCCTAATCCAATTCCACTAGCATCACATTCAAGCTCAAAAGTCTTATTAAAATCAGGAAGTTGGAGTAAAGGAGCATGTGTCAACTTATCTTTCAATACCGAGAAGGCTTCTTCCTGTGCGGTACCCCAAAGAAAAGGCACATCTTTCTTTGTAAGCTCATTGAGAGGTGCAGCAATGGTGCTGAAATCTCTCACAAAACGCCTATAGAATCCAACGAGGCCAAGAAAACTCCTCACGTGTGTGACCGTTTTGGGCTGCGGCCAACTCTCAATAGCTTCAATCTTGGCTTTATCAACTTCAATTCCCTATGGAGTAACAACATAGCCAAGAAAAGATACTCGGTCGGTGCAAAAGGTGCACTTCCCAAGGTTACCAAACAAACGTGCATCACGTAAAGCAATAAAAACAGCACGTAAATGTTCCAAATGTTCTTCCAAAGATCTGCTATAAATCAATATGTCATCAAAGTAAACTACCACAAATCGTCCAATGAAAGCACGTAAAACTTCGTTCATTAATCTCATGAAAGTACTAGGTGCATTAGTTAACCCAAAAGGCATGACTAACCACTCATATAATCCAAACTTAGTTTTAAATGCTGTTTTCCATTCATCTCCCAATTTCATA
>NW_021198924.1:0-753 GCF_002162155.2 Triticum dicoccoides
TCTCTTTTTTTTGTATTGTTTTCTGTTTTCTTTTTATTTATTTTCTTTTATGTTTTTTTTATTTATCTATAAACACTTAGGCATTTAATAAAAATTTGTTTGTTGCATCATAATTACCTTTGTAATATTCGTCAACCACCGAACAATTTTATTTTAAATTTTGAAAACTTTTATTGTTTTCATCAATTTGAATTTTGAATTTGAACGGTTTCGAATTATTGCGAGGATAGCAACAGTAATCAGGATGACGTGCCATGATTAGCGTGGGATTACTGTAGCAAGATTATCCGGGCGTTACAAATCTCCTGCACTACAAGAAATCTCGTCTCGAGATTTTAGGAGGTAGAAGGAAACAGTGCGGGGTATTCATCACGCAGGCGATCCTCGCGTTCCCAGGTGGCTTCGTCTTCAGAGTGATTCGACCACTGGACCTTGAGGAACTTGATCGCCGTCTGACGTGTGCGGCGTTCAGCTTGGTCGAGAATGCGGACCGGATGCTCTTTATAGGAGAGGTCCTGTTGCAATTCGAGCACTTCATGGTCCACGGCTCGGATTGGGTCCTTGAAGCAGCGTCGGAGCTGCGACACGTGGAACACATCGTGAACCTGAGAAAGGTTCGACGGAAGCTCCAGTTGATATGCCACCTTTCCACGCCTTTCCAGAATAGTGAATGGGCCAATATAGCGAGGAGCTAGCTTGCCCTTGATCCCGAAGCGGTGAGCACCCTTCATTGGTGTAACGCGAAGATAGGCC
>NW_021198925.1:0-2244 GCF_002162155.2 Triticum dicoccoides
CGCCTTGACAAAATGATAAGGAGCACAATATGTTCACTCAAAGCTAATCACTCAATTCCCGATGGCTCATATTGTCAAGCAATCGCCCGTTTTCAATGCAATGATTATGCAACGATTGGTGTAGGATAGGAAGCTGTTGAGAGTCCATGCGTTGTCTGCTACTCTTGAAGTCTAGATAGAACACACTCCTTTGGTGGTTGCATTTATATGGATGATTTAGCCATGCATGATGAGTTATCTGGCCTTTCTTTCCCAAAGTTAATCCGTCTATCCACCTCAACTCAACACATATAGATGATTAGTGTTTGTCTTTTTATACTGCAATAATTGATGTACAATGTTTTCCAACTATCATTTTCTCATATCATCCATGTCACACTGGTACACCTACTGCCAGGTGATCAAAATAGCACCAGCAAGACTGCAAGAGAGTTACCATGTATCTTGATATGAAGATCACCCTACATGGCTAATACTGTAGGCACATGCAAATTGCTTCAATGCACCCTCGATCCATCTTTAAAAGGGAGGAGCCCCATTTCTTCCTACTTCATTTTCCACTTGTCACACCATATGCAAGTACTGCCGAACCACTGTCTCGTACACCTATGCATTTGAATTATGGATTGGTTTTGGTCTTTCTGATTGACCAATTTGAAATAATAATTAAGTTGTTGAAGAAAAAACTAGGATGTTATTTGTTTCCCGCCTCTCTAGCTACACGTAGGAGTAGGAGGCATCAGCAAGCAAAGGAGGTTCAAGTGATAAGATGCCACACCTGCAATGCATGTGAACCGTACAGTCGGGAACTCAGATACGTAGTGATAAGGAAATAGCTTCTTTTTCTTTTGTTTATCTCTACAATACCTCATGAAGAGTTCCGAGTCTTCTTGAATGGGCAGTTCATGTGATGCACAACATTGTACTCCTATAATGCACTTCTTCGCCTCCTTCCGTCATCATCCCCTGAATCAAAGAGGGGGCGAGAATACAGTGTATCACCGGTGCTATGCAGGTGAGGAACCTCGTACCATGAGAGTAGACGTTTTTGTGTTTGTGTGGGTGTATGCGCCCTGTTTGTATTCTGTAACAAGATCTACCCCTTCTTAATGAAATGAAGCAATTATTTTTCCTTGGCTTAAAAAATGCACTTCTTATGTTGTGTGTTATATTAATCTATTTTTTTATGTTTACTTAGATATTTGTCGTGGAGTTAACCCCTTTTGTAATATAATTTCCTCCACCTTTTGAAAATAAAGCAGTATTACATGTATACTTTCCCGGCTGATGACATTCAGTAACATAGTCTTTCTCTTTTTCAAAATGGGGGACAGAAAAAAGCTAAATGTAAGCAACACGGTAAGTTTTGTTTAAGTTAAGGAATTCAGTTCGTGGTAAGTTTTGTTTAAATTTAGGGTTTCAGTTGAATTTCAGGAGACGAGACAAAGATTAGAGGTGGGGACCATCACTTTAAACTATTTGCCTACCACTCTTTAAATCTGTTAAGTAATAAAGCACCCGTTTTCAAAAAAGCAAATCTTACCAGTCTCGGTGACCATCACTTCAAACTATCTACCTACCACTCTTGTGTCGCGGTGCAGAAGTTGGCATGGCGTTGTGGTTCTCATCTGTGACTGACCTCGGTGATGGCCATGCTTGCTGATTGGGGACCGGCATGGTCGGATCTGATGTTGAGGCGATGACGGTGGATTGGTCATTTCCGCTACCACTTCGTCCAATCTGTACCGGACTTGCACCCCTAGTTATGCAGAAGTGGAAGCACAAAAGCGGATGTGAGCATCATGGCGGCGAGCAAGACTGGTTGGGCAATAAAGGTGGTGTGATTTGCTTTGCCCCCAGGCATGCTGGCAGCGGCGCATCTCATGGGAGGCTGGTAGATTGCTGTTGTGCACAATGTCCATTAGTGAAACAATAGTGCATCAACGAAAATGATGCCACAGTGTCTTCTTTTCTAGAAAGTTCACTTTTAACTGGCTACTTATGTGGTATGGACTATTAGGTATTGTGAGCGAATTGACGATCCACACCGCCTTCCAGGCATTGTTTTGCCCCAAATTTGATGTTTAGTTAGACTATCCAATATGAAGCGCAAGCGATGAATCCTTCTTGAATTATAGGGTTGACGGTAGAAATGTGGAGATGTTGCCACAGGCTGGCCCAACCTGGATGACATCAAGTTTTCTCTTTCTTTTTCAAGATCATTTGTTCGGCATCTTGTGCTTA
>NW_021198926.1:0-1427 GCF_002162155.2 Triticum dicoccoides
CGCTCAATGTTTTCCTTAGTTAACTCATGCATTTTTAAAATCAATTCAGCACGTTGTTTAGCATCAAGATTAACCTTCTCCGAAGATGGAAGAGGCAACAAATCAATAGGTGCACGAGGTAGGAAACCATACACAACTTCAAAAGGGCACATCTTAGTAGTAGAATGCAATGAACGATTATAAGCAAATTCAATATGAGGCAAGCATTCCTCCCACATTTTCTTATTATTCTTCAAAACAGCCCTAAGCATAGTAGACAATGTTCTATTGACTACTTCAGTTTGTCCATCAGTTTGGGGGTGACAAGTAGTACTAAAAAGCAGTTTAGTCCCCAACTTAGCCCATAAACATCTCCAAAAGTGGCTAAGAAATTTAGTATCACGATCTGAAACAATAGTATTTGGCACACCATGCAAGCAAATAATTTCACGAAAGAACAAATCAGCAACATTAACAGCAGCATCGCTTTTATGACATGGTATAAAGTGTGCCATTTTCGAGAATCTATCCACGACAACAAATATGCTATCCCTCCCCTTCTTTGTTCGAGGTAAACCTAAAACAAAGTCCATAGATATATCCTCCCAAGGAGCACTAGGTACAGGCAAAGGCATATATAAACCATGAGGATTGAGTCTGATGAGGACATGACTACCTTGGATAGGACCAAAAATATTGCATATATGCATATTTGTCAGGTGATTTCTAGTGCAAACTATTCAATAATCTATTTATGTTATCCAGAACAAAAATACTTCACACACTTTTGTGTTTTGTCTAATTGCAGGTGTATGGGACATTTGTACAATCCACATATGAAGATAAGGAAGAAAGAGATGTTTATTTGCTGTCCAAAAAGTTCTCTCACGTCACTTTTGGCCCAAGAGAAGATAGAGTCCAAGTCTCTCACGTTCTGGATTCAGATTCGGACTGCACAGACACACCTGACTCAAAACGCACACAAGTTTTTCATACGCACTCCGAATTGGGTGATTCTTTTTTTGTTGGAAACTAGATTTCGTGCACTTTCCAACCCAATTGGAATCACCTTCAAATTCGTCCGGAGCGTTGAGTTGTGGACGAAACAATCTGATGCTGCAGCAGAATCCGAGTCAAACTACAAGTCCAAAGGTGTTACATCACCTCCACTTGGGCCCATTGGCCTTGTACGACCTAGATTTAGTTTTAGGCTGCCTTGGGACGTCCTCCCACCTCCTTGGCCTCCACCCCTTGCTCCTATATAAGTAGATCCATCTAGTAGCTTTTCCTTGGGATTTGTTTAGTTAAAAGTTAGCCATTGCAACTTCGTGTACTTCGTTTGTGTCCAACGACCAGACCAAGACCGCTTACGGATCCCCACCTTTATCAATACTTCATATATACTCGCAATATTCAGATTGCTTTTATCATATTCTTGCTTGTTCTTC
>NW_021198927.1:0-982 GCF_002162155.2 Triticum dicoccoides
TTTGGAGACACCTGTAATGCTCCTTTATAATCACCCAGTTACGTTGTGACGTTTGGTAGCACCCAAAGTGTTCCTCCGGCAAACGGGAGTTGCATAATCTCATAGTCATAGGAACATGTATAAGTCATGAAGAAAGCAATAGCAACATACTAAACGATCGGGTGCTAAGCTAATGGAATGGGTCATGTCAATCAGATCATTCAACTAATGATGTGACCTCGTTAATCAAATAACAACACTTTGTTCATGGTTAGGAAACATAACCATCTTTGATTAACAAGCTAGTCAAGTAGAGGCATACTAGTGACACTCTGTTTGTCTATGTATTCACACATGTATTATGTTTCTGGTTAATACAATTCTAGCATGAATAATAAACATTTATCATGATATAAGGAAATAAATAATAACTTTATTATTGCCTCTAGGGCATATTTCCTTCAGTCTCCCACTTGCACTAGAGTCAATAATCTGGATTACACAGTAATGATTCTAACACCCATGGAGCCTTGGTGCTGATCATGTTTTGCTCGTGGAAGAGGCTTAGTCAACGGATCTGCAACATTCAGATCCATATGTATCTTGCAAATCTCTATGTCTCCCACCTGGACTAGATCCCGGATGGAATTGAAGCGTCTCTTGATGTGCTTGGTTCTCTTGTGAAATCTGGATTCCTTTGCCAAGGCAATTGCACCAGTATTGTCACAAAAGATTTTCATTGGACCCGATGCACTAGGTATGACACCTAGATCGGATATGAACTCCTTCATCCAGACTCCTTCGTTCGCTGCTTCCGAAGCAGCTATGTACTCCGCTTCACATGTAGATCCCGCTACGATGCTTTGTTTAGAACTGCACCAACTGACAGCTCCACCGTTTAATGTAAACACGTATCCGGTTTGCGATTTAGAATCGTCCGGATCAGTGTCAAAGCTCGCATCAACGTAACCTTTTACGATGAGCTCTTTGTCACCTCCATATA
>NW_021198928.1:0-1737 GCF_002162155.2 Triticum dicoccoides
GTCAATCGGCACAGCACAACTTTTATAAGGGGAACAAAAATGGCACTACTAAACTCAAATATCACATATGACAATAATGATAGCTTGCAGACCATCACGAATATGATGCCTGCTAAAATATCACAGTAGGTTATCATGTTTATACTCAATCTATATTGTACTCACTGGACGATTTTATACTCCCTCTTCAGTTATAAAAAAACACAGTACTCTGTATTCCCGAGTAGTCTCATTGCGAACAATAATATTACACGAAAATATCACAAATATATTAACTTTGATCTCTGTTACTAATTAGGAAGAAGGTCATTTCTACTGAAACCACAATGACAATGTCAATACACTGCAAATGCCAGTGAACCTGTAATCCCAGTCCACGTCGTCGGATGAGTGGAGGAAGGGGATGGGAGGGGGCGGCAGTGGGAGAGAGGGAGCCGGTTGTGCTTGCATCTGATCGCCGTCGGCGTGGACTGGCCGTAGTAGGCGTGGGCGGGGACGCCGGCGTGGGCGCGCACGAAGTGCTCAGGGCGGTCAGCGTGTACCGCCTCCGATTGTCGTCGGCTGTGTGCTCGGAGAAGATGCCGCGGGAGGCGAGCAGGCGGAGGAGACGCTCGAGGACGGACGGGTCCGGGTGGCCCGTCGGGAGCAACTCCGCGGCCGAGGGAGAGGAGTGGACTGGCCGCTGCCTGATCTCTCGATCTGCCACTTCTCTTTTCTGATGAGAACAGGGGAGGGGATGAGAGGGCGCGGCAGTGGGAGGTGAGGGCGGAGGCCAGCAGCTGCGGGGGTGAGGGCGGAGGCCGGCGACCAGCAAGGGTGAGGGCGGAGGCCGGCGGCCGGCGGTGATGCCGGGAAGAGGAGGGCGACACGGGCAGGGGAGTGGATGACGTTCAGAGAATGGACTGGCTGTGGAGTCAGTGGCGTAGCCACAGGGGGTGGCCAGGGTGGTCCATGGACCACCCTGGGATGCGGCCCATTACCTTGCTACAATATGTGAAAAAAGAGTTGGGTTAAGGCCCAAGTCCAACAAGTCACGAACAGGACCACGTCTACACGATCAGCTCGTTCGTTTCCTCTCCTTTTTAGCTCGTACAATCCTCTGAATTTTTTTTTCTCGTCGCACGCTGAACCGCTGGAAGACTCAAACCGACGCAGGGCGACACAAGATTGGCCAATCTCAAAAATACAGAAGCCCTAGCGTCTAGCAAGACGGTGATCGCCGACCCGCGGCCAGCTGGCCGGCGGCACTAGCAAGACGCAGGGCGGAGGTAGACTATGCACCAGAGCCCGGAGGCCGCGCACAGCGCCGCATCGGTTAAGGAAGGAGCCCCACTTCTCCACGGACTTCACATCTCTTCTAATTCGAAGTATGATTTCCAAATCCCTTAGGTAAAATACAATTTCACCTTTATAGTTTGAATAAGTTTAGCCGTGAGTGCAAACTTTAAAGTTTTTCGCAACTTGGAATTGACAAGTTGACCTCAATGATTACATGAGTTCATTTGAACTGATAATTGGTAAACTGAAATTCCTTTTATTGTATAATTGTTGAAAAATGAAGAGAACCGAAGACATTGCATCACATACATTAAGTGATATGCTTTCTTTAGAGTAAATGAGAATGTTATAATCAAGACTTTCCGGACAAATAAGGTGTGTTATTCCGACAAATAAGGTGTGTTATTTTCTTTTGGGCAAATTTAGGACCTAAACCATGATTTTTTGTGTGCTTTGCAA
>NW_021198929.1:0-1182 GCF_002162155.2 Triticum dicoccoides
GACACCAAACAATGCGACATCGCTTGCTCTTTTGAACGAGCCAACCCACGGGGCCGGAGACTCCCTGTGCGCATATTCCGGCCAACTACGGCACGTCACCACCTTGAAATCGAGTCGCTGGAACCCCTCTAGCACCGCCACAGATATGGCTGGCTTGGGGCCCACCCATGTGTCACTGCCAGTGGGCCCCAGGGGCCTAGCTGACCCGTTGACCCCGGTCAACTGTGCTAACTGGGCAGCACAGTCACTGACTGGTGGGCCACCCACCTAATTAACTAAAATGTTAATTAATTTAATTGGTTAAATTTAATTAGACACTGACAAATGGGCCCTAATAACTAATTAGCTTAATTAGTTAAATTGAAACCTATTAATTTTTATTGAGTCACTAACAATGGGGTTCCACTTGTTAGGTTGACTAGTCAACTGCCAATGTTGACTACTCACTGGGCTTTGACTTGCCCCACATGTCAGCCTATGAAGCACATCATAACATTTAGTATTTAATGTATTTTCGAATTAACTTAATTACAATTTTTTTGGAAAATCATTTAAACTCCAAAAAATCATATAAAGTAATATATAACTGAAATGAAAATAAGTTATATATGAAAATTTCTAAGAAAAATATAAAAAATCCAAAAATGATATCCACTCATCTGTCCCATAACTGCCAAACGCTGGGAAAACATTTCTAGATGTTTTCCCGCTTCGTCTGTAACGTGTAGCACTATGTTAGATCACCGCTAGGTCAGCATATTTCCATGTCATGCATCATGATGCATTTATTTGCTTTATATTTGTTGTTTCTCCCCCTCTCCTCTCCGGTAGACCCCGAGACTGACGATGGTCCTAGGTATGACTACACACCTGACGATCAGCCCTTTTTCACAGAGCTTCCAGGCAAGAAAAAGCCCCTTGATCATTCCTATATCGCCCATACTTTCTCTCTCATGCTTGCATTCGATTTTGCTAATGTTGTTGATAACTCCTATTCTGATGCATAGCCTGCTTTTGTAACCTGCGGTTGTTACTTTACCTGATATCCTATATGCTTAGTATAGGTTGGTTAGTGATCCATCAGTGACCCTTCGCCTTGTCCCTGTTGCCCCCACTTTATTACCGAATGAATCGATCAATGTGATCGACGTACTGAGACCAACACATCACTGCACCCCCCCC
>NW_021198930.1:0-939 GCF_002162155.2 Triticum dicoccoides
AATAGTGATTATCAGTCTTGTTAACTATTGCCTAGGACAATTCCGCACACCGATCCACCATTATTCCACACTCGCTATTTATAATATTTAGTATTATATTCTAACTTTATGATAACAACACCTACTTTTATGTTTTAGCTCTCCGATATCATACAAAGTTATCCTCTACATACCCACAACATAGTTTTATTTCTCGTTGCTAGTTGGAAGCAAACGTTCGGTGCACTAGAGTCGTATCAGTGGCAGATAGGGCTTGAGAGAATATTGATCTTACCTTTAGCTCCTTGTGGGTTCGACACTCCATACTTATCACTTCCACCTTTGGGAATTGCTACTATGATTCCCTGCACTTGGGGATTATCAATAGGAGGGAGAGAAATCATAGGTTCAGTGAGGAAGAAGTGTTGGGGAACGTCGCATGGAAAACAAAAAAAAAATATGCACACGCAAGATGTATCCATGGAGATGCATAGCAACAAGAGGGGAGAGTGTGTCTATGTACCCTCGTAGACCGTAAGCGGAAGCGTTTATTAACGCAATTGATATAGTCGAACTTCTTCACGGTCCAACCGATCAAGTACCGAACATACGACACCTTCGCTTTCAGCACATGTTCATCTCGGTGACGTCCTCGCCATCTTGATCCAGCAAGACGGGCGAAGTGGTGATGGTGGTGGTGATGCTATTTACGCAAGGCTTCACCTAAGCACTATGAAAATATGACTGATGGATGAAACTATGGAGAGGGGTGCCGCACACGGCTAAGAGATCGACGTGGTCCTTGTGTGGCGCCCCCTCCCACATATATATAGGTGGGGGAGAGGGAAGGCAGCCAGGAGGTGCCCCAAGGATGGCCGAAGCCCTCTTGGGCTCCTGCCCTTGGCCGCCCCCTTTCCTTGTATGTGCGCGGGAGGAAGGCAGGGGGAGGTGCCCCCCCCC
>NW_021198931.1:0-1109 GCF_002162155.2 Triticum dicoccoides
AGCGCGCGATATAAATTTGATCCCATGCTACGCGAGGTTGTAGCCTCCCCACTTAGAGTTTGCTTAACAGGTGTCGTGGGTGATTCCAGACACGTGTGTGATAAGCTGGTGTGTGCAAGTTAGGTGTGTTTTCAACAAAAAGACCGTAGATGGAATTAGTCCCGATGGACTAAAGAAATCCGTTACTCGTGGGTAAAGAGTACACCCTCTGCAGAGAATAAACTTATTCGAATAGCTGTGTCCATGGTTAAGGATTACAGTCTGGGATGGGTCAAGTATCGGTCTTAGTGTCGGTCTTCGGAGGTGAAACTATTAATCCAGAAATGGAATTACTACTTGTGACTGGTGATAACTATGATTATTATTATTTGACTAACCCATGATATTGTTGTTATTATCGTGTATCTCTGGGATAGTTCTACCTCCGGGATATTCACTTTGATTGTTTCTTTTAAAGCCCTTTATGAGGCGTCGCTCAGACGCCCGACTGTGGCATTTCTTTTAAAGCCCTTTATGTGGCGTCGCTCAGACGCCCGACTGTGGCATTTCTTTTAAAGCCCTTTATGAGGCGTCGCCCAGACGCCCAACTGTGGCATTTCTTTTAAAGCCCTTTATGTGGCGTCGCTCAGACGCCCGACTGTGGCATTTTTTTTAAAAAGCCCTTTATGTGGCGTCGCTCAGACGCCCGACTGTGGCATTACTTGTTATTTATTTCATAAATTTCTTTTATACTATCAGGTTATTGCAATTTTATAAATAGCTTGCTTGCACGCATCCGAGAGTTACTTATCTTTTGTGGCCGACGTCATGAGCATAAAAATATTTTTCAGCACATCATTGTTATATTATACCTGTGTTCATAATGTTTGCGAGTACATTCAAAGTACTCACTGGCTTGTCCCTGGCTATTGTCTTGGCCAGATTTTCCTGCACGGAGAGGAGCGACGCGATGCCAGCCCCGGAACCCACGCAAAGGAGATAGCAGCCTCGCGAAGATAGGAATTTAACCTGGTCAGCTGTTCCCGTGGGGAATGGAGTCCCATAGACACAGATGTTTCACAACCCGCTTCCGCCATCAATCACTAGAAACCATTGGTTGTAACCACAGG
>NW_021198932.1:0-1284 GCF_002162155.2 Triticum dicoccoides
CCCAGTGTGATGATTCTGGCCATCATTCTCGAAAGCATCCCGTGATGCTACTTAGTAATAGGTATTCTGTTCCTGGGTTCTTGAACCCGAGATTCACTCTACCTACTTCATGTTGATAGTAATTGCTAGTGCCTTTAGGATATTAGTAACCTTTGCGATAGTCCTTGAAGTCCGTGGTATCTTCTTCTTCCAAATACCATGAACTACTTATGGCAGAAGTTCCTCGTTGAACTGAAATATCACAACAGGATTATTCTTGATGAGTTCTCCATTATATATTGTGGCTCTGCCAGTTCTACCTTTCTGCATGGGTTATCCGGAAGAATTATGTTGAACTTCGTTCGACATGCTAAACCATGCATCCACAACTCAGAAAATCGTATGTTCCTTCGAGTTGTCCCTCTTTAGTTGTCCTCTGACCCTCGCCTATCAATTGATAGTCAAGAGTATGCGTGCGTTCGTTTATCGATGCCTATTACCCTTGTGGTCCGTCAAGCCATTCTGTCCTGAATGACTTGGAGAAACAAACTCCAGTACCTCATCCATATCCAGGATTGGGTCAAAGAAGTTGTGCTCCGCAGATCAAATTGCTAATCCAGCTTTTGTTCTGCTCTACCTTGGAGTATTACATATTTTATATCGAGATTGTTATAGGAATTGCACACCATCCTATGAACTCTTGGTACAGTGATACTTCTTGCCATCACTGTTCATTCCTCGGTTCCTGTGTTATTGTAACCGGAATGCCGACAAGTGGATCGTGGCGTGTGAAATCAATACTGCTAGCAACTCTGTTGCTTGGTAGTTAAAGGATAATAATTTCATTCTTAGTATGTTGGTTTTCGAATCATCCTTCTAAGACTGATCGTGCTACCTAGTCCTTATTTCGGTGCACCCTTCGATTGATGAGTTAGGATCTTGTCAAGTCCTCACTCATTTGATCATATCGTCTTGCCCTCAAAAGCAAGATTGTTCTCGAGCTTAGTAACATACCGGTGGTTCGTGACTTTCCAAATATCTTCTTGGAGGTGTTACCGGGTTGTCACCTGACTGTTATGTTGAGCTCGTGATCAAGTTGGGTTATCCTGTAAACCACCCTTCTCCAAGAATCCGTGTTGGATACCCCTGAGCTAGTTGGTTAAGCTAGACAACAACCTGGAGAATTGGAAGATAAAAGCTTGCCTGACTTAGTTCGTCCCAAAGGGATATTCTTGTGTAGTGTGTGTTGAAGAAAGATGATATCTTCATCGATTGGTCCCTGTGATCAGTTGCTGGACCTATTGT
>NW_021198933.1:0-1030 GCF_002162155.2 Triticum dicoccoides
TAACAGAAAGTTTATAATTTTCCTAAAACTAAAAGCAAAAACAATTAAAAAATGAAGCAAAAAACAAAAGAAAATAAATAATGCAGAAAACAAAAGAAAAAAAACTACAATAAGTATTTTCTTGTAAGTAGAAACAAAATAAAATAAATAAAGCAAGAAAGAAAACAAAAAAACAAAAAAAGTGTTTTCAAATTTGAAAACTAATGGCACTAACAGAAAGTTTATAATTTTCCTAAAACTAAAAGCAAAGCAATTAAAAAATAAAGCACAAAACAAAAGAAAAAAACTGGAAAATAAATAAATATAGCAACAATAAGTAAAGAAAACAAAAAAACAAAAAAAATGCCTCCTACTGGGCCCCCACGGCCTGAATACGACTAGAAACCCTACTATGGGCCAGGATTCAGGCCCGCAGTAGGCCCAGAAGGCCCATCAGGCAAAGCAATAGCAAGTAAGCCCGAAAGCCTGCGGTGGAGAGGAGCTCGAGAGGGGTGCGGCAGTGGGGCTTATAAACCACTGCGCGCCCCTCTCGACTAGCGAGGTGGGACTAAACTTTGGCCCCGAGGCGGGCAGCACAGAGGCCTTTGGTCCCGGTTGGTGGCACCAACCGGGACTAAAGGGTGGGCATTAGTCCCAGTTGGTGCCACCAACCGGGACCAAAGGCCGCCGGTTCCCGCCCTTTGGGCTGCCGAAAAAGAGGCCTTTGGTCCCGGTTGGTGGCACCAACCGGGACTAAAGGGGGGCATTAGTCCCGGTTGGAGTCACGAAACGGGACCAATGCCCTTCGTATATATACAGCACTTAGCAGTTTTCGCCAAAATCCATCTGTTTCTTCTCGCCCCGACGCCTTCTGCTCCTCATCGCCGTCGCCGCCGAGCCCTGCCCCGACGCCGTCAGGCTGGTCCACCTCGCCGTCGCCGCCGAGCCCTGCCCCGACGCCGTCAGGCTGGTCCACCTCGCCGTCGCCGCCGCCGAGCCACTTCCCCGACACCGTCGCCGCGCCCGCCGCCCCTGCCGGCCCCGACCCCCT
>NW_021198934.1:0-1088 GCF_002162155.2 Triticum dicoccoides
CACAAATTGTCGAGGGCAAGGATGGTGTTTCTCATCATGAATTCAATTGATATCCTGGAAGAGCTCAGAATGCTAATGATGATCATGACACATTTGTCGAGAGATTTCATGAAGATGTAATCGATCGGCGATGACATCAAATTTAAGGAATGATGAAGTGAAAGGTTATTAGAATCATGGTACGACACAAACCCGAAATCAAGTTTGCTGCTCAAGGAGAAATGATATGACGAGGAAGATCGACGTAAGATTAGCTCACCGTCAAAATTTGTGCTCCAGGAAGAAGGACCAGGTAGCACAGTTTAAATTAGCACGATCATGAAGTAACTAACCAGGCTAGGAGTGATGTGATGGAGTATTAAACGTCTCAACAACAAAGTACTAGGAGTATTGAATCACAGTGTTGATTCGATTCACTAATCGGTGTTCTCGGTTGACGACAACTCAGAACCCGTGGAGTGACTATGACGGGGAAAGCTACTACTTTATCAGAAATTCATAAGATATATCCTCGAGATACCATGGGGGTAATACAAGAAGGCAGATCAAAATAGAGGTTGGGCAGGCGTATTGGTCTACAGAAGGCAAGTACTCTAACTTGTCGGAGAAATGGAATCAAGAAGAAAATATGGTCAGAACCACAGTTGCAAAGGACCAATTCACATATATAGGATGAACTTATACCAAAGAGGGTTTAAGAGAATCGTCCATGATAAGATCTGCATCGTGTCCATGGGCATGAACGCAAGGTTCAAGGTCGACTCCCACTTCTCCAATACACAACTTGTCATTTACTACTCTCAAGTAAGAATGTTTAGAGTTTGAAAGTTTAACTTGTGGAATACCAGAAGGTTATGACCCATGAAGACTTTCGGGTTCACGCAAATTAAGGAAGGTATATGTTCAACCCATCGGGGCATCTTCGGAGCATATACCATAAATTTCAAGAATAAATAACACAAGCTCGATAGTAGAGCATGCTTGAGAAAACAAAGGATACAATGTACCAAAGTCATTATGTATCCGAGGAAAGGCTCACAAGCTTATTGAATATGAAGGACGTAGTCAGATAAAATCCGACAAAGGGT
>NW_021198935.1:0-862 GCF_002162155.2 Triticum dicoccoides
GGGTATATCTACTTAATGAAACACAAGTCTGAAACCTTTGAAAAGTTCAAGGAATTTCAGAGTGAGGTTGAAAATCAACGTGACAGGAAAATCAAGTTTCTACGATCAGATCGTGGAGGAGAATACTTGAGTCACGAGTTTGGGGCACACTTAAGAAAATGTGGAATAGTTTCACAACTCACGCCGCCTGGAACACCTCAGCGTAATGGTGTGTCCGAACGTCGTAATCGCACTCTGTTAGATATGGTGCGATCTATGATGTCTCTTACCGATTTACCGCTTTCTTTTTGGGGCTATGCTTTAGAGACTGCCGCATTCACTTTAAATAGGGCTCCGTCGAAATCCGTTGAGACGACACCGTATGAATTATGGTTTGGGAAGAAACCTAAGCTGTCGTTTCTAAAAGTTTGGGGATGCGATGCTTATGTCAAGAAACTACAACCTGAAAAGCTCGAACCCAAGTCGGAAAAATGCGTCTTCATAGGATACCCAAAAGAAACTATTGGGTACACCTTCTACCTCAGATCCGAAGGCAAGATCTTTGTTGCCAAGAATGGGTCCTTTCTGGAGAAAGAGTTTCTCTCGAAAGAAGTAAGTGGGAGGAAGGTAGAGCTTGATGAAGTATTACCTCTTGAACCGGAAAATGGCGCAACTCAAGAAAATGTTCCTGAGGTGCCTGCACCGACTAGAGAGGAAGTTAATGAAAATGATCAAGATACTTCTGATCAAGCCCCTACTGAAATTCGAAGGTCCACAAGGACACGTTCCGCACCAGAGTGGTACGGCAACCCTGTCTTGGAAATCATGCTGTTAGACAATGGTGAACCTTCGAACTATGAAGAAGCGATGGCGGGCCCGGATT
>NW_021198936.1:0-998 GCF_002162155.2 Triticum dicoccoides
AATAGTCCACGAAATGGGCCAGAATTGGCCAAATCTGTGAGTGTTGATGACCGACACGTAAGCGCGCCTTGGGGTTCAACAACAATGGAAATTCGTTTGGGGCCCGAAAATGGTGAGTAATAGTCCACGAAACGGGTCAGAATCGGCCAAAACCGCGAGTGTTGATGACCGAAACGAAAACGCACCCAGAATTCGTTAATCGTGGAAATCACTCCGGGACCCCAAAACAATGAGTAATAGTCCACGAAACGGGCCAGAATCGGCCAAATCTGTGAGTGTTGATGACCTACACGTAAGCGCGCCTTGGGGTTCAACAACTATGGAAATTTGTTTGGGGCCCAAAAATGGTGAGTAATAGTCCACGAAACGGCTCAGAATCTGCCAAAACTGCGAGTGTTGATGACCGAAACGTAAATGCACCCCAGGGTTCGTTAATCGTGTAAATCACTCTGGGACACCAAAACAATGAGTAATAGTCCAGGAAACAGGCCAGAATCGGCCAAAACTATGAGTGTTGATGACCGACACGTAAGCGCACCTTGGGGTTCAACAACTATGGAAATCGCTTTGGGGCCCAAAACCGGTGAGTAATTGTCCACGAAACGGGTCAGAATCGGCCAAAACCGTGAGTGTTGATGACCGAAACAAAACGCACCCCAGGGTTCGTTAATCGTGGAAATCACTCCGGGACCCCAAAACAGTGAGTAATAGTCCACGAAACGTGCCTGGATCGGCAAAAACTGTGAGTGTTGATGACCGACACGTAAGCGCACCTTGGGGTTCAACAACTATGAAACCTGTTTGGGGCCCCAAAACGGTGAGTAATAGTCCATGAAACGGGTCAGAATCGACCAAAACCGCGAGTGTTGATGACCAAATCGTAAACGCACCCCAGGGTTCGTTAATCTTGGAAACCTCTCCAGGACCCCAAAACAGTGAGTAATAGTCCACGAAATGGGCCAGAATTGGCCAAATCTGTGAGTGTTGATGACCGACAC
>NW_021198937.1:0-1500 GCF_002162155.2 Triticum dicoccoides
TCGATCGGCTTCAGTTAGCAGTGGTAGCGAAGGAATCGCTCGATCGGGTTCAGTTAACAGCCATCGATCAATCGCTCGGGTTCAGTAACACGTAGCCTGCAGTGCAATCGCTCGGGTTCAGTTAGAGCCCAACGCCTCGCTCGGGTTCAGTTAGAGCCAACGCCTCGCACACACGCACGTACGTGTACGAGACAAACGTGCATCGCTCGGCCCCCGACCATCCACCGTAACCGGGAACTCCCCGAAATTTTCCTCGCCCTCGCTTCTACCACGGTTTTTTCCGTCATGGACGGCCCAAAGAATGTCATGCAGCTGCGTCTCCGGCCTGCCCAGGACAAAAAGCCCATTTTCTGTCATGATTTTTTGTCATAGAAGTAGGAGCCCACCACATCTGTGATGATACCGGGTTTTGTCACAATTATCGTCATAGAAGTGTCATATGTATGACAAATAAAAAATTCGTTCGGCCCAAAATGCCACAGATGTGTCTTTTTTTTGTAGTGATATGCGGTATTACCCAGCCGTCCTAAGTAAATTTGCATGTGCCACCTCTAAAAACTTTAAATAAATATCCTTTTTGTGTGTCGGGATTGTTCATAGAGCGACAGGAGGTAGTTGGTATCTTCCATGCTAAGCGGGTTATTCTCAGGATGGGTGTTTATTCACTCACCATTGCACGAGAAAGGGGCGATAATAGGGATTCCCAGTCCCAAATTGCAAAATGAACTTAAAAATAATCAAACAAAAACTCCTATCGAGCAATAACCTTTACTTTATCGTTTGGGAACAGCTACTAGTGTGTTTAGCATGGAAGATATTGATAACTGATGGTCGCAAAGTAAACAAGAAGGGTGCATATCTCAAAATTTCATTTACCTCTGTTTTGAAAACTTGAGCTCTGGCACCTCTGCAAATCACTGCTTCCCTCTACGAAGGGACTATCTATTTACTTTTATGTTGTGTCATCACCTTCTCAAGTAAGCGCCAGAACCTGAGAGCATTGTTGTCATGCTGATGCATTGTGTGTAGCTAATGTTGGGTGCATCATTAGTGGATCTTTTCTACCATGAATTACAATATTTAGTCGCTGCTTGAACTTTGGGGGTGCTCTGCATTTATGTTTTGCAGTCTCAGAAAGGGCTAGCGAGATACCACTATTGACATATTGTATCATGGTTGTTTTAACAACGTGTTGCTGTTTGAGATGTCTTATTATTGCTCGCTAATTGATTATGTCATTGATATGAGTTAATATAATTTTTAAGAGTTATTGTCGACATGGTTAGTTATAATATTTGCTGAAAACCTGGGTGTTCTTTAAGGTTATTTATGGAAACAAGAGCAAAAGAGTTCGTAAAAGTTTTTCTTTTTGACTTTCAGTTTATCAACTGAATTGCTTGAGGACAAGCAAAGGTTTAAGCTTGGGGGAGTTGATACGTCTCCGTCATATCTACTTTTACTAACGCTTTTCCTCTTGTTTTGGACTCTAATTTTCATGAT
>NW_021198938.1:0-1902 GCF_002162155.2 Triticum dicoccoides
AGCACGAGTGGGTCGATAGTAGTTACACGACGATGCCTGCATCAAGGTAATGACGTAGAATGCCGCCATTGCCTGCCGCCGGCTCGGTTTTCACCGGCAACCATGTGTCCCCAACTCACAGCCGGGACTAGATGATGGATCTCGAGATCTTATCACCAAGCCTCAGTCCGACCACCTCCGACGAAGAAGATGACCACCACCACTGGCCAGCGAGACGACGCGAACCACCGGTGCTAGGCCCGTCCGAGACCACGCCCCATGGCCGGGAACAGCGGCAAGCGCTGCCACGACGGAGACGCGGACCCGAAGCCCAGATCCAGCCCACCCACACACCGCCAAGTGGCCACCACCAAGCGCCGTTCAGGGGCAGCCCCGCCGCCGTGAGGAACACCGCCCCACGGGCAACAACGCCAGCCACCGGCGGACCACCGCCGTGCACCACCGGCCGCCGCAAGATCTGCGCGGGCAATGGCGAAACGACTAATAGTCATTACTGAATAAACACGAGGAGGACTGCTATATCGCGTTTGTTTTATGAAGTCAGGTCAAGTCTATATTGATTAAAAGTGACCCATTACATGCCTAATGAAATGATACATGCACAAATTAACTCAAACTGAATTGGTGCGTTGACTTCCCACTCTTTAAGTTGTTGCCATCCTCTCGCATGGAACACTAGTGTGCCTGCTAGCTGTTCTCTTCATTGTGCGACTACGTTCGTTCTCTCTGCGGTTGTCTGAGAGAGGTGTGTACTTCTACGCCGACGAGATTAATCATGCCTAAGGATGTCTTTTTATTCGTTTTGATTGTACTTGGCTCGTTTCTTCCGTTGCTGGCTAGTTTGTTGTTTAGGGAAATCTTCTTCGGTTGTTAGTTTGATTTTTATGAAATTTTCTTGCGCCCCCCTTGACTTGAGCCCCACAAACGCCATTGACAGTTCTCCACGACCTCGCATCGAACCTCCGCCGCCTCCACCCTCCTCTCCCTACCCATTAGCGGAGGCCGCCTGCTACTCATGCCGCCATGGGCGTCGCCTTCTCTTCTTCCCCATCGCCAATGCGAGCTATTCTTCCTCCTTTCCGCGGTGCAGTTATGATGCTAAGCCCGGATCAGTGGGCATGCCAATTTTGTCTCAAATTTGCATAGAGTGGTCGGGTTGTGGATTACTGTACTCCTACTAGCACCTAGCTTCTCCATGTCAGGTGTTCTTTACATACGCGTGCAATTACGGTCAATAAAGCTAGTAGTTTATTGGTTGTTTTTCACTATATATCCCCATTGAAAGAGAACTAAGCAGAAGCTAATCTAGCTAGCTAGCATTTCTCTTCTCCATTGGAGTACCCCATTCACTTTCCTTTGTAGCCAAGTGCGTTACTTACTATTTCATCGAGTTAATTTAGTCTTAAATTTGCTATAACTACCCTGTTTTCTGTAGCTACCATTTTGAATAATTTTGTGGAACCTTATTGCAACTAGAATTAGTGTTGGCATGGTTTGCAGATTTCCTCTTCGAAACTAGCGGCTAATCATTTACCCATCATTGTATTTGTTCCCATTTTTCTCCTGCTGCAGTTAAATCAGAATATAGATGGCAGATAATACATCAACAACTAGTTCATTGGAAGGACAACATGAAGAGCTATGGATGGACCAACTTCTTCTGGAAGCAGCCACATCCGGCGATTCCACATCAATGAAGGACATGGCATCACAGGATCCAAGCATGCTTCTTAGAACAACTCCAGCTGGGAACACCTGTCTTCACATATCGTCCATCCATGGCCATGAGGCATTTTGCCTAGATGTGGTGACCCTGGAGGTGTCTCTTCTCACTACAGTAAACCTGGATCGAGAGACGCCACTTCTTGCCGCGGTGAAAAGTGGTTCTGTCATCTTGGCTTC
>NW_021198939.1:0-1455 GCF_002162155.2 Triticum dicoccoides
CATCCTTCTCCAAGCTAGGCCCTTCATTTGTAAGCAAAACAAATGTATCCAATTTAGGCAGCATCATATTCTCATGAACATTAGAATCATTACCAAGAAACGAAAGTACCTGGTAATTTAGTTGGCGTGCACGAGCTCTAGTAATTGGTCCAGTATGTATAGCAGCAGGGGCTGTGGGTGTAACAATTGTATTGATGTCCTCATCAATAGCTGCAACTTCGCGTACTTCGTTTGTGTCCAACGACCAGACCAAGACGTCACAGAACCCCACCTTGATCAATAAAGCTTTCATCTTATATTCGCGATATCCCGATTGCAATCTCAGTTTCTTGCTTGTTCTTCATTTGCTCGCAGGAAACAGACCCTCGTGGTCAGGTTGATCGTGCTCCGGCGTGGTCAATAACCCTCGGAAGTTGGTTTAGCGATTGCTAAGGCGCGATGTCTCACACGTTCGTAGTCGGATCGTCAAGGTCGACTCCCACAGAAAACGATAGCCACCATCTCATCGAAACATCGAGACACCTTAGCCTCTATCATGTGGTATCAGATTTCCAGGTTGCTCGGTGAGATTTTACAGTTTTTCATAGATTAGGTCGAGTCTGTTCTTCATACCTACAGTCCACGAAAAAGCTAGAAAAAAAAATTAGGGTTAGTTCATCATATCCGAACCAATCTGAGCCTTTGCATAATCTTTTTAGGGTTTTTGGTTTGTTGAATTTGCGGTTGCATCGTCATGTCAAGTTGCTGGTCTTAGAGTCTAGTCTTTTAGAGTTTCGAGTTCTGGTCATAAGTTGTCACGCCGCCGCCGCACCATCATCATCGCCTTGCCATCTACCACCATTGCTTATCCGCCACCGCTCTGAATCCATATCCATATACCACCACCAATCCGTATCCATATACCACCACCAATTTGTATCCATATACCACCACCGCTACCATATACCACCACCGCTGCCATATACCACAACCATATATCCACCACCAATCCGAGTTATTCTCATATTAGGTTTGTTCTTGAGATCAATCTAAATTCTGATTCGTGTTTCCTTGCCTGCGTAGGTCTCGAAAAAAAGAGTCTGGAGACCCCCGGGCAGATTTTAGGCCAAAATTTTCATGGGCAAAAATTGTTTTTCCCTATCCTATTTTTAGGCTTTTCTGAGTCTTTTGACCCACGTGCCATCATAGTGATTTTTTGTCGCACTTTTTCGTCGTCGCTGCCCTGATTTCCGAAAAAAAGAGTGAAAAAAAATTTCGTGCCCATCCTATCAGTTTGACGAGGGAAGAGTTTTGAGACACTCGCCATTATAGTGATTTTTCGCAAAAAAAAGAGGAGCGCAAAAAAAAGGAGCGCAAAAAAAAGAGCGAAAAAAGAGAGTTCCAGAGTGTGCTTTTCCCTTATTTACGTGCAGCGCCGTGATTTTGTTAGTGTTCTAGGCTCGCGTCTCTAGCACG
>NW_021198940.1:0-1455 GCF_002162155.2 Triticum dicoccoides
CATCCTTCTCCAAGCTAGGCCCTTCATTTGTAAGCAAAACAAATGTATCCAATTTAGGCAGCATCATATTCTCATGAACATTAGAATCATTACCAAGAAACGAAAGTACCTGGTAATTTAGTTGGCGTGCACGAGCTCTAGTAATTGGTCCAGTATGTATAGCAGCAGGGGCTGTGGGTGTAACAATTGTATTGATGTCCTCATCAATAGCTGCAACTTCGCGTACTTCGTTTGTGTCCAACGACCAGACCAAGACGTCACAGAACCCCACCTTGATCAATAAAGCTTTCATCTTATATTCGCGATATCCCGATTGCAATCTCAGTTTCTTGCTTGTTCTTCATTTGCTCGCAGGAAACAGACCCTCGTGGTCAGGTTGATCGTGCTCCGGCGTGGTCAATAACCCTCGGAAGTTGGTTTAGCGATTGCTAAGGCGCGATGTCTCACACGTTCGTAGTCGGATCGTCAAGGTCGACTCCCACAGAAAACGATAGCCACCATCTCATCGAAACATCGAGACACCTTAGCCTCTATCAAGTGGTATCAGATTTCCAGGTTGCTCGGTGAGATTTTACAGTTTTTCATAGATTAGGTCGAGTCTGTTCTTCATACCTACAGTCCACGAAAAAGCTAGAAAAAAAAATTAGGGTTAGTTCATCATATCCGAACCAATCTGAGCCTTTGCATAATCTTTTTAGGGTTTTTGCTTTGTTGAATTTGCGGTTGCATCGTCATGTCAAGTTGCTGGTCTTAGAGTCTAGTCTTTTAGAGTTTCGAGTTCTGGTCATAAGTTGTCACGCCGCCGCCGCACCATCATCATCGCCTTGCCATCTACCACCATTGCTTATCCGCCACCGCTCTGAATCCATATCCATATACCACCACCAATCCGTATCCATATACCACCACCAATTTGTATCCATATACCACCACCGCTACCATATACCACCACCGCTGCCATATACCACAACCATATATCCACCACCAATCCGAGTTATTCTCATATTAGGTTTGTTCTTGAGATCAATCTAAATTCTGATTCGTGTTTCCTTGCCTGCGTAGGTCTCGAAAAAAAGAGTCTGGAGACCCCCGGGCAGATTTTAGGCCAAAATTTTCATGGGCAAAAATTGTTTTTCCCTATCCTATTTTTAGGCTTTTCTGAGTCTTTTGACCCACGTGCCATCATAGTGATTTTTTGTCGCACTTTTTCGTCGTCGCTGCCCTGATTTCCGAAAAAAAGAGTGAAAAAAAATTTCGTGCCCATCCTATCAGTTTGACGAGGGAAGAGTTTTGAGACACTCGCCATTATAGTGATTTTTCGCAAAAAAAAGAGGAGCGCAAAAAAAAGGAGCGCAAAAAAAAGAGCGAAAAAAGAGAGTTCCAGAGTGTGCTTTTCCCTTATTTACGTGCAGCGCCGTGATTTTGTTAGTGTTCTAGGCTCGCGTCTCTAGCACG
>NW_021198941.1:0-1670 GCF_002162155.2 Triticum dicoccoides
GCTACAGTCAGCCTGCGTGTGGGAGGCAGTCCACTCCGACAAGGTGGAGTTCGAGCTGGATCGTGACGCGCTCCTGGCAATTTATCAAGGCGTGCCGGAAGATGTGCTCGCGTCGCTCGCCGGCAAGGACACGGCGAAGGCGGCGTGGGAGGCCATCAAGTCTGTGCACGTCGGCCATGACCGCGTGCGCGAGTCGAACCTGCAGGCGCTGCGTAAGGCCTTCGAGGGGCTGGAGATGGGCGACAACGAGCAAACAGAGGTCTTCGCCACGCGCGTGAACAAGATGGTGTCATCCATCCGTGCGCTCGGCGATGAGGTGAAGGAGATCACCGTTGTCCAAAAGATGCTTCAAGCGGCGCCAGCGCGGCTCATGCATTTGGTCACCGCATTGGAGCAGTGTGTCGATCTGAAGACGCTCACGGTGGAGGACCTACTCGGGCGCTTCAAGGCGTATGAGGAGCGCATTAAGCAGCACCTGTTGATGGACAGCACCTCATGCTGACCAGGAAGCAATGGGAAGGTTACGTCGGGAAGAAGAACTGGGGCAGCAACGGAGCAGGTGGTAGTGGAAAGGGAGGCGCTGACCGTGGAAGTGACCACGGAAGAGGCGATGACCAGTCGTCGAGCGCGAAATCTGCTGCAACTCCGAAGAAAAAATTCAAGTGCTATAATTGTGGTGAAAAAGGGCATTTCTCGAGGGAATGTACCAAGCCAAAGAAGAAGAAGCAAGAAAGAGCCATGGTGGCTGAGAAGCAAAATGAAGAACCTGCTCTTCTACTGTCAGAAACCTGTGTAATATCAGGTAACTCAGTAGAAGCAAAGGGCAGGGTGTACCTCAATGAAGAAAAGGTGAAACCACAACTTAGTGATGATGGAAGGTATGACACTAAAATGTGGTATCTTGACACTGGAGCTAGCAACCATATGACAGGCTCCAAAGCAATGTTTACTAGTATTGATGATTCAGTTACTGGAGTAGTCAAATTTGGAGATGGTTCCCTGGTTGAAATTGAGGGCAGGGGTACCATACTTATTACTACAAGAGATGGGGCTCATCGTGGGCTAACTGATGTTTATTACATACCAAAGTTGAGAAGTAATATCATTAGTCTCGGACAGTTGGAAGAGTATGGTTGCAAGGTCATATTAGAAGATGGGTACCTGCAAATATTTGATCAAGGGAGAAAACTGCTAGTAAAAGTACCAAGAGGAGAGAACAGGCTGTATATACTGAATATTAGTTTGGGCATGCCTGTGTGTTTACTGTCATCTATCACTGATGTGTCATGGTTGTGGCATGCTCGTTATGGTCATCTAAATTTTGATGCCTTGAGGTCTTTAGCTCAGCATGACATGGTTAAAGGGCTTCCTTTAGTGTGCCACAAGGACAGGGTATGTGACGGCTGCCTCATTGGCAAGCAGCGTCGACTACCATTTCCAAAGCACGCAACTTTCAGAGCAGAAAAAAGTCTTGAGTTGGTGTATACAGACCTGTGTGGTCCAATTACACCTGCAACTCCTGCCGGAAATCGCTACTTTATGCTTATAGTAGATGATTTCAGTCGGTTCATGTGGGGAGTGCTGCTGAAAACCAAAGATCAAGCATTTGTTGCATTCAGAAGGTTTAAAGCAGCTGCAGAGTTGAAAAGTGGGCTGAAGTTGAAAGTGCT
>NW_021198942.1:0-1478 GCF_002162155.2 Triticum dicoccoides
TACATGACGTTTAAGTTGACACGCAGGTCACAAATAAATAAAGACAACTCCTATGGCTCCTGCCGGTTGTCATACTCATCGACATGCAAGTCGTGATTCCTATTACAAGAACATGATCAATCTCATACATCACATATATCATTCATCACATCCTTTTTGGCCATATCACATCACATAGCATACCCTGCAAAAACAAGTTAGACGTCCTCTAATTGTTGTTTGCATGTTTTACGTGGCTGCTATGGGTTTCTAGCAAGAACGTTTCTTACCTACGCATGAACCACAACGTGATATGCCAATTGCTATTTACCCTTCATAAGGACCCTTTTCATCGAATCCGATCTGACTAAAGTGGGAGAGACAGACACCCGCCAGCCACCTTATGCAACTAGTGCATGTTTGTCGGTGGAACCGGTCTCACGTAAGCGTACGTGTAAGGTTGGTCCGGGCCGCTTCATCCCACAATGCCGCCGAATCAAGATAAGACTAGTAACGGCAAGCATATTGAACAATATCGACGCCCACAACTACTTTGTGTTCTACTCGTGCAAAGAATCTACGCAATAGACCTAGCTCATGATGCCACTGTTGGGGAACGTAGCAGAAATTCAAAATTTTCCTACGTGTCACCAAGATCTATCTATGGAGAGACCAGCAACGAGTAGAAGGAGAGTGCATCTACATACCCTTGTAGATCGCTAAGCGGAAACGTTCAAGTGAACGGGGTTGATGGAGTCGTTCTTGTCGTGATTCAAATCACCGATGATCAAGTGCCGAACGGACGGCACCTCCGCGTTCAACACACGTACAGCTCGACGATGTCTCCCACGCCTTGATCCAGCAAGGAGAGAGGGAGAGGTTGAGGAAGACTCCATCCAACAGCAGCACAACGGCGTGGTGGTGATGGAGGAGCGTGGCAATCCAGCAGAGCTTCGCCAAGCACCATGGGAGAGGAGGAGTAGGGAGAGAGGTAGGGCTGCACCAAGAGGGATAGAACTCATGTGTATGGCAGCCCCAAACCTCATCTATATATAGGGGAAGGGGGGGCTGCGCCCCCTTTAGGGTTTCCCACCCCCAAGGGGTGCGGCCAGCCCTAGATGGCAAAGGGGAGGCGGCCAAGGGGGGAGAGGAGAGGGAGGCGCACCAATATGGGCCTTAAGGCCCATCTGGACTAGGGTTTGCCCCCTCCCACTCTCCCTTGCGCCTTGCACCCTTGTGGGGGGCGCACCAGCCCTCCTAGGGGCTGGTCCCCTCCCACACTTGGCCCACGCAACCTTCTGGGGCAGGTGGCCCCACTTGGTGGACCCCCGGGACCCTCCCGGTGGTCCCGGTACATTACCGATATCGCCCGAAACTTTTCCGGTGACCAAAACAGGACTTCCCATATATAAATCTTTACCTCCGGACCATTCCAGAACTCCTCGTGACGTCCGGGATCTCATCCGGGACTCCGAACAACATTCGGTAACCACATACAA
>NW_021198943.1:0-1125 GCF_002162155.2 Triticum dicoccoides
TTCATGGTGTGTTGAATAAACTTTGTGCCCTATTCCAGATGGGGAGGGAATTCAAGAGTTTTTATTTGCTGAAGATAAAGATAAAACATTTTTTGCTAAATAAAAAGACAAGCCCACACATGAGATACCTTCGGGAACATTTATCCTTGGTCAAATACAACGGCCTGCAAATTGCAGCGATGTTTCGTATAATTGAAGTTTCATGGATCTTATAGCAGTCTCTCATGGATCTTATAGCATCGTTGGCTCGGCAGCGGTGGCGGCCGATTCCCTCGAGACTAAGGCATAGTTGAGGATTTACCGCCTGGGCCAGTTGATCCGGCAGCCATGAGGTGAGGCGGTAGGACCAGTGATATGTATTTGTCAGTGTGACGGCTCGTTGCCATTCAGTAGTTGCGGTGGGGCGGCAGTGCGAGCGACGGAGGGCGCGGTGGATCTGACTTTTCAGCGGTACAGTTGTGGCGTCTTTGGCCGGAAGCGGCCGGATTCGAACGTTGGTAGTAGCAGCTGAGTGGGAGGGGAGGCTTTTCTGCATGTTCACCTAAGGGAATGTTCCGGATGGTGGTTTGACTGCACGCGGCTGCGTTTTTGTTTCGCGGCTGCGCATGGTGTTGTATAGTTGCAACACAAGAGGGTGTATTTTAGGGCTGCCTCTAGTTAGGACCACAAAAATATAGAGATTGGGAAGCTGTTGGAGTACCGTTTTTATGTCAAAATGTCGTAAAGAGCATTTTCTTTGCGCCTCTACTATATTTTGAATCACGTATTGGAGATGCTTTATGTGTGTTCATTTTCTCCATAGGTGTCGCCGCCTCCTTCAAATACTTGCCCCTAAGTGTATGCATATGAGGGCAAATATTGGTGGTGCACGAGTCAGGTGAAGGTGCGACCTGGTGCAGCTTAAGCCATTTGCGAGCGGGTGCATGGGACGGGTCGTTGACACTTAGGCTGGTCTGGCTCAGCCATTCGACCGGTTTGGGTGCAGAGAAAAGGATGGAAAGAGGGAAACTTTGACATGGCGTAACCATGACGGGGCTTTTCTGCACCCTCGATTTAGCAGATTTTGTCTCCTACAAAACTATTGGTGCAGGAATTCAAAAGTTTTAGTTTTCTCTAAGATGAAGC
>NW_021198944.1:0-1125 GCF_002162155.2 Triticum dicoccoides
TATGTATTGTCGGGCAATTCGTTATCCTTTGGAAGCTTCTTCTTCAATATTTTCAGTAGCTTCTCAAATCCTTTGTCAGGCACAGCATTCTCTGCCTTCCACTGCAGCAATTCCAGTACGGTACCGAGCTTTGTGTTGCCATCTTTGCAATTGGGGTACAACCCTTTTTTGTTATCCTCTAACATGCGATCGAACTTCAGCTTTTCCTTTTGACTTCCGCATTGCGTCCTTGCATCGACAATGACCCGGCGGAGATCATCATCATCAGGCACATCGTCTGGTTCCTCTTGATCTTCAGCAGCTTCCCCCGTTGCAGCATCATTGGGCACATCATCTGGTTCCTCTTGATCTTCAGCAGCTTCCCCCGTTGCAGCATCACCATATTCATGGGGCACATAGTTGTCATCGTCCTCTTCTTCTTCGCCGTCTTCCATCATAACCCCTATTTCTTCATGCCTCGTCCAAACATTATAGTGTGGCATGAAGCCATTGTAAAGCAGGTGGGTGTGAAGGATTTTCTAGTCAGAGTAAGACTTCGTATTCCCACATTTAGGGCATAGACAACACATAAAACCATTCTGCTTGTTTGCCTCAGCCACTTCGAGAAAATCATGCACGCCCTTAATGTACTCGGAGGTGTATCTGTCACCGTACATCCATTGCCGGTTCATCTCCGTGCATTATATATAATTATGTGTGTCAAAAACCATTACAGATTCACATGGATAGATAAGTGACCAAATTAATAAATTAATAGAAGTTCATCATCATATTAAAACTAAAGTACATACATAGTTCTCATTGAACAACATATAGCTCTCCAGAGCATCTAATTAAACCATACATTGAAACTATATAAAACCTTTCAATAGAACAACAAATGCGATCATAATCACAACCAAGGTAACAATTGATCCAACAGCATAATGATACCAAGCCTTGATATGAATGACATATTTTCTAATCTTTCTAATCTTGAACCACATTGCATCCATCTTGAGCTTGTGATCATCGACGACATCCGCAACATGCAACTCCAAATCATCTTCTCCTCCTCAATTTTTTATTTTTTCCTTTAAGTAATTGTTTTCTTCTTCAACTAAATTTAACCTCTCGACAATAAGG
>NW_021198945.1:0-1049 GCF_002162155.2 Triticum dicoccoides
AAAACTTCTGACCTCGTGTTGACTCTAGCAGCATGGACTAAGTAAAAGAAAAAAAATATTGTTTCAACATGTTGATACTAATGGCCCCTAGAATGAAGAGTTACGGTAACTTACACAAAATCGTAGATCCATGTAGTGTATAGGAGGGTCTGTGAACAAGACTCCCTCGTCACATGCCAGCATAAGCACGGCGGTGTTGAAGCAATTTTTGTACATGGGCTGCTCCATGTTAAGTATGCACTGAAGTTTCTTAAGACATAAGCTCATTGGATCGGGTGTGGAGCTCCGGACCCACACCTTCCTGTAATTTGGATGGTAAGAAGAACAATAATATACATCCACACATTAAATATTGATAGATGATACTTACTCCAAACATCCAACATCATTGATCGACACGATGTAGTTGGAGAGGCCGGAAAGTATTTCACGTTGGTCCGTGGGAATGATAGTGTTTGGAGCGGGACGTTTCTCTTCGACCACGTCAGATGGATTATCCAGGATCTCAAGATCGGAATTAGCTAAAGTTTCTTCGTTGAGAGGTTGATGGTACGTGGGACATCCTTTTAACTTATTAATCTCTGAATCGAGCAAAATTATTGCTAATTTTTCCGAAAATGTTTCATATCCTCCTACAAAAAAATTTGAAAACAATTTATAAGATATTTTGATAAAACATTATGAGATAATGTATAAAACTGAAATACCTGCGTAAACTGGTCTGACAATCCATGTGGTGTCCAGTATTCCATATAATTTAGCATAAACAATCCACACGATATGCTATAATATTATAAAATAATGCTTTAGAATATCACACAGATGAATCTAAAAACAAACTATTGAAACAAGTGCTTACCCATCGGTTTGTATTGCCTCCTGAATTTGCTCTACAACCGTCCATTTTGTAACATTGAGATCAGGCCACTTATTACCTTTGATAAACTCCGGACTATGCTCTGCAAGTTTCAGCCATTTCTCTAGCCCTAATAACTTTTATGTATATATGAGAAATGTTAAGGATGAAGTCAAACAAAATAAATGCTAAG
>NW_021198946.1:0-1743 GCF_002162155.2 Triticum dicoccoides
ATGGACATCAAAGGCTTTTGCTGTCCGCCAGGCATGCCTTTGCCGTCAGCTATGGCAGACGGCAAAGTGCCCGATTCCTGTAGTGAGACTCCGCAAAGAAAACAAAATGAGGCTTGAGATCATGTTTAATTTCCTATATAATGGTGGGTATAGGAATGGATTCCTATGGAATTTGGTGAACCCATTCCTATGACCCAAGGAAATTTCATTGGAAAATTCCTATGGATTGAAATCCTACAAAATTCCTATGAAATTCCTTCAATCCAAAAATGACCTTAACATGCAAATCTCAAAAAAATGGATATATAGTTACCCCAATAGGTAGGTCAACAGAATCTATTATATATTCCATTTTAGGATAATTAGAAAATAGAGAAGTGGTAAAGAAAATGTCACAAAAATTAGAAACATCTGACCTCCAATATTTTATATCGGAACAAATAAAACCATTAGATACACAATAAAGCCAAAGGATTACCCACCAACGTCATCTCCTCTAAATTACCCAAAATTTCCCTTATACCAAGTTTAAAAAAAATAAAGTAGGAGATAACAAACGAAGAGATCTGATTAAATAATGAATTAAGGTTTTTTCTACAACTCGAACATTAGATTTCTAAGCATGGCAAATTGAATGCCCAAGATGGCAAATTATGTTGTCACAGGGATGGCCATGATTGCTAAAGGAAATTTCCGTCCTCGAGATAACATAATTTACCATAATAAATGTTCGATTCGCCATACTTAAAAATATGACGTTCTTTAGCCATAGCGAACACACACATGCAGGCAGCCCTGGTAACTAGATCATGGTAAGATTGCAATACCCCAATTCTTTGATAAGTATAGCTGCTCCTTGAGTGGACCTTAAATTGTATACGCCAATTCTTTGGTAAGTATAGTTGCTCCTTGAGTGTAGCTTTAATTGTTTAATAGTTTAAGAGTACACAAGAGAAATGGTGATCTATATAATCCAAACGGATGTATAATTTTTTTACTGTGAAACGGATGTATAATTGAAGTTGAGGTGTATGTATATGGTAGCCGCGAGCGAGCGCCTTGATCTGCTAGACCTTGGTTTGATTACCTCCTATCCACTAGCCTAGAATGCTTCTGTGTGTCGATGTCGTCAACAACGGTTCCGGCGACCACCTTGCCTCCACTTATGAAGGTACCCATTTTGTCTGGCTATGTCTGGTCTAATCATGTTGCAGATTAATTTAGTCAATAATCTTGTTAGGTACCTAGACGGTTTGATTTTTCCAGATAATTGCCCTAAATTTTTGTTGCAATTTGGATCACCAAATGAGAAGCTTTCAAGAGGTGACAATGAAATGGCACACTTTTCATTGTATTCTAAGGGAAGATGATGGGGTAACTAGCAACTGGAAACTGTGTCCTTGTAAATGAGATGGGAGAGAATAGTCCAAGCAAAGAAATGGGGAACTTAAATAGAAGTTGTCCGACACAGTTTCTACCTAATTTCCTAGGTATTCAGGATCATATTATACAAATATTATCCGATCTAGCAAGTGGCAAGTGAATACCTAATATACACTTTCAAGCAATTATATATCATTTTTGTTGTTCCATTCTATTATATTATCAATCTTGGATGTTTTATATACACTTTCAAGCAATTATATATCATTTTTTAGGACTGACCTATTAACTTAGTGCCCAGTGCCAGATGTTGTCTTTTGCTTGTTTTTGGTTTCACAGAATATTAGTACCAAACGAAGT
>NW_021198947.1:0-25659 GCF_002162155.2 Triticum dicoccoides
ATTGGGCCCTAGTGCGAGAAGAGGAGGGGCGGCTAGGGCAGCTGCGTTCTCCCTCCCCCTCTAGTCCGACACGAGCCATGAGATTAGGATCCAGCTTGGTATAGCGCGTCTTCAGCATGGCCCAGGCCTCTCGCGCACCCTCTCGGCAAGCAGATATCTTCCACAGTCGGATATGCCGCCGCGCTCCCTTGAACAGCTCCACCAGCTTCTCCATGCTTCCTGGAGGGGAGTCGGATGGCCACAAAGCCTTGGCTACACTCCGCCTAGCCTGCCGAGCTTGCTCGTGCAACTGCGACAGCTCTTGCAGAAGATCATTTGATGATCCGGACACTTCCTCTTCGGGGCGGTTCGTTAACAGACCTGCAATTACAACTATATCAGCTACCTCTACCTCCAAACTGCTATAAGATAAAAGCGGCCACATACTGAATATGCCGCATCGGAGCTTCTTGTTCTCCTTGAAAGAGTCGGCTAGCTGCGCTCGCACATCTTTCAGTTCTTCGCCTAGGTTGATGTTCGAATCCTGGAGTTTCTTTTTCTCTTCAACGACCTTTGTCAATACACGCTCGCCCACTGCTAGTAGCTTTTTGGC
Organism: Triticum dicoccoides; assembly: GCF_002162155.2. Taxonomy (NCBI): domain Eukaryota; kingdom Viridiplantae; phylum Streptophyta; class Magnoliopsida; order Poales; family Poaceae; genus Triticum; species Triticum dicoccoides. The sequence goes on from NW_021198947.1 coordinate 593, forward strand.
TCCATGTTCTTCGCTTTGAGCGGCATCCAGCTGCTCTCGTACTTGGTCTAAACGACCCAACACAAAGATTAGAACTCATATTCACACTATCGGTGTATCATTATGAATTTTTGATAGAGGAAAATATTACCTGGAGATGCCTTGTAGTTCTCCAGTTCGGCGTTAGCAGCAAGCAGCTAGCGCTGACACTTTTCTAGTTCCTGAGCCAGCTGGGTATTCTTCTCCGTAAGCACCTGGTTGTACATTGATACTTAAATCAGTTGTTTCAACTCCTTTAAGTCTCGGGGGCTACTGGCATATGGTTATCATAGTCAGACAAAGCGAATTTTTACCTGCACATCTTTCAAATGTTGCTTTTGTGGCCCTGTTAATCCCATCTCGAGCAGCCCGGATGTATGCATCGGCTGAGTTGAAGGCGTTAAATGACTCTTCTGAAAAGCCAGGGTCTTGCAAAATGGCCCGACGGCGTCGATGATTCATAGCACTCTCCACTTCCGAGTTGGTGATGGATACATTGTCCGAGTCCTCGGCTGGAGGACAGTCCGGCGTCGCCCCTGCATCAGCCCCCGTCTTCACGGTAGGATTTGAATCCTGGCTGTGGGAAGTACGGCCGCTCGGACCTCCAGATATAGTCCGGCGTGCCTTCCTCCTGACACATGGAAAACGGGAAGGTCACGGTTGGACGTGACTGCTCAGGTGCAGGTTGGCGAATTCATACCTCTTCGATGAAGGCACGACCGTGTCTTCATTTGCTTTCCTCCTGGAAGGCCTGTCCGGCGCGGGAGCCGATCTCTTCGAAATCGCCGAACGTCTCCCCTGTGAAGCATGATACCGTGCGGTGGGTGAGGCGGAATAAGAGCACTCTTTTAGAGAAGGTGTTTCTTAATTATTTACATGTGAAGCGGGAGGAAGGCCGGGGTAGTCGGCAGTGATGGCCACTTTTGTGCCGTCGTAGCTTGTCTGGTAGAACACTCCCCCCGCGAGCACCACGAATATATTCGGATCCTCTTCAAACCCAGGATCTAGTTCCTGGTTGTGGATCTTCGGCTGTGGGGCAGGGCTACGAAGTCCTTCAGTGACCTTCCGCCAGTGTTGTCATAACAAACAGACTTGAAAATTTATCAAAAGTAATCTCGAAGGGGAATGAGTGGAATCGAGGGATCGAAGCTTACCCAACTAGGAGGATTATACATAGAATATCCGTCTTTGTGCTTAATGCGAAGAAACTCCTCTTCCTCCCCTTTAAAAAGCTCGGCTAATATTTTGTCCAGAGCGGCGGGGGTATCCGGACCCTTCCGGCCATAACGGGAGGCGTCATCCTCTCCATTATAATGCCACATGGGCAACCATGTGTATTGTAGCGGCTGAACCCCACGCACTATGGATATAGCCATTACCTCGATTATTGTAAGTCCGGACAAAGCGAGCGTCTTTATCTTGCTCATAAGCTGTCAAACTTCTGCGCTGTCCTCCTCTTCAAGACTCCGAGGACGCCAACTGTGGCGTTTCTTCAGCGGGACGCTTGCAAATTCAGGAAGACCCTTTTGAACTGGGTCGGGAAGCGCGACGCCCTCAATATAGAACCATTCGGAAGGCCAATCTTCGGATGCCTTCCTTGGTGTGCCAGACAGATATCCGGTATCAGCGATACGCCATACTTCGGCTCCACCCACTTCAAATATTGACCCCTCGTGATTACGCGGGACAAGACAGAACAACTTCCTCCACAGCTCGAAGTGAGCCTCGATACCCAGGAATAATTCACATAAAGCGACGCAACCCACAATGTGCAAAACGGAGGCAGGTGGAAGTTGTGCAACTGGAGGCCATAGTATTCCAGAAGCCCTCGAAGGAATGGATGAATGGGAAATCCAACGCTCCTTAGCAGGTAGGGGACGAAACATACTCGCTCTCCCCCGGATGGATTGGGGAAGTCCTCTGCCTGAATCTCACCGTTGAAGGAATCTAGCCCCGCTCGAACAAGAACTAGATCTACGGGGGGAAGAAATCCCTGTGTCTGTAGCTCCGTCAATTTGACTATGGGACACTGACCACCTCTCCCACTGGCCTTTCTCTGGGCCAGAACGGGTGGAGGAGCTGGGGACGCTAGCCATGCTGGAATGGTTTCTCCCAAGCAGTTTCCAGGGATTTCCTTGGTGTGGTGCCGAATGGATCTAGGATCCGATCTCTTTAATAGGCGCTCTCCCTGGCATGGGCAGGGGTGTTATCTGCAAAAATACCCTGACCTTCCGCCTTCGCTTGACATGTGGGAGGCGAAGTTATTTAAACGCACAGAAGCCAAGGGGAGCGACATGGAACCAATGGTCGAATACATCACTTGGAGATCATTAAAGGAGGAACCCACCTTGCAATGCCGAAAACAATTTGTGTGATGAACACCTCGCTATTGAAGACTGGTTCGGGGGCTACTGAGGGAGTCCTGGACTAAGGGGTCCTCGAGCGTCCGGCCTATTATCCATGGGCCAGTCTGATGGGCTGTGAAGACATGAAGGCCGAAGACTGTACCTGTGTCCGGATTGGACTCTCCTTGGCGTGGAAGGCAAGCTTGGTGACCGACTACGAAGATTCCTTCTTATGTAACCGACTCTAAGTAAACCCTAGATCCCCCCGATGTCTATATAAACTGGAGGGGTTAGTCCAGAAAGGATATATTCATTACCATAGTCATACAGGCTAGGCTCCTAGGGTTTAGCCATTACGATCTCGTGGTAGATCAACTCTTGCAACACCCATATTCATCAATATCAATCAAGCAGGACGTAGGGTATTGCTTCCATGGAGAGGGCCCGAACCTGGGTAAACATTGTGTCCCCTGTCTCCTGTTACCATCGATCCTAGACGCACAGTTCGGGACCCCCTACCCGAGATCCACCGGTTTTGACACCGACAGCACCCCACTTTCCTTCTCTTCCTCTCTCCCTTCCCTCTCCTCTCCTACTCCTACTTGGAAGGGGGAGTCCTACTCCTAGTGGGAGTAGGACTCCTCATGGGGCGCGCCCTAGGGGGCCGGCCCCCTCCCCCTCCTCCACTCCTTTATATACGGGGAGGGAGGCACCCCTTGGAGACACAACAATTGATCATTGATCTTTTAGCCGTGTGCGGTGCCCCCCTCCACCATAATCCACCTCGGTAATATCGTAGCGGTGCTTAGGTGAAGCCCTGCGTCGGTAGCATCATCATCACTGTCATCACGCCGTCGTGCTGACGGAACTCTCCCTCGAAGCTCCGCTGGATCGGAGTTCGTGGGACGTCATCGGGCTAAACATGTGCTGAACTCGGAGGTGTTGTACGTTCGGTACTTGGATCGGTCGGATCGTGAAGACGTACGACTACATCAACCATGTTGTTATAACGCTTCCGCTTTCGGTCTACGAGGGTACATGGACAGCACTCTCCCCTATCGTTGCTATGCATCACCATGATCTTGCGTGTGCGTAGGAAAATTTTGAAATTACTACGTTCCCCAACAGTGGCATCCGAGCCAGGTTTATGCGTAGATGTTATATGCACGAGTAGAACACAAGTGAGTTGTGGGCGATACAAGTCATACTGCTTACCAGCATGTCACACTTTGGTTCGGCGATATTGTTGGATGAAGTGGCCCGAACCGACATTACGGTACGCTTACGTGAGACTGGTTCTACCGACGTGCTTTGCACACAGGTGGCTGGCGGGTGTCAGTTTCTCCAACTTTAGTTGAATCGAGTGTGGCTACGCCCGGTCCTTGTGAAGGTTAAAACAACACTAACTTGATGAACTATCGTTGTGGTTTTGATGCGTAGGTAAGAACGGTTCTTGCTCAGCCCGTAGCAGCCACGTAAAACTTTCAACAACAAAGTAGAGGACGTCTAACTTGTTTTTGCAGGGCATGTTGTGATGTGATATGGTCAAGACATGATGCCAAATTTTATTGTATGAGATGATCATGTTTTGTAACAGAGTTATCAGCAACTGGCAGGAGCCATATGGTTGTCGCTTTATTGTATGCAATGCAATCGCCCTATAATTGCTTTACTTTATCACTCAGCGGTAGCGATAGTTGTAGAAGCAATAGTTGGCGAGACGATGATGTCTACTACACAACCTTCTTCTTGTAGACGTTGTTGGGCCTCCAAGTGCACAGGTTTGTAGGACAGTAGCAAATTTCCTTCAAGTGGATGGCCTAAGGTTTATCAATCCGTAGGAGGTGTAGGATGAAGATGGTCTCTCTCAAGCAACCCTGCAACCAAATAACAAAGAGTCTCTTGTGTCCCCAACACACCCAATACAATGGTAAATTGTATAGGTGCACTAGTTCGGCGAAGAGATGGTGATACAAGTGGTATATGGATAGTAGTAAAGGTTTTTGTAATCTAAAAATATAAAAACAGCAAGGTAACTAATGATAAAAGTGAGCGTAAACGGTATTGCAATGCGTTGAAACAAGGCCTAGTGTTCATACTTTCGCTAGTGCAAGTCCTCTCAACAATAATAACATAATTGGATCACATAACTATCCCTCAACATGCAACAAAGAGTCACTCCAAAGTCAGTAATAGCAGAGAACGAACAAAGAGATTATGGTAGGGTACGAAACCACCTCAAAGTTATTCTTTCCAATCAACCCGTTGGGCTATTCCTATAAGTGTCACAAACAGCCCTAGAGTTCGTACTAGAATAACACCTTAAGACACAAATCAACCAAAATCCTAATGTCACCTAGATACTCCAATGTCACCTCAAGTATCCGTGGGTATGATTATATGATATGCATCACACAATCTCAGATCATCTATTCAACCAACACATAGGACCTCAAAGAGTGCCCCAAAGTTTCTACCGGAGAATCACGACGAAAACGTGTGCCAACCCCTATGCATAGGTTCATGGGCGGAACCCGCAAGTTGATCACCAAAATATACATCAAGTGAATCACATGGTATCCCATTGTCACCACAGATATGCACGGCAAGACATACATCAAGTGTTCTCAAATCGTTAAAGACTCAATCCGATAAGATAACTTCAAAGGGGAAACTCAATCCATTACAAGAGAGTAGAGGGGGGAGAAAACAACATAAGATCCAACTATAATAGCAAAGCTCGCGATACATCAAGATCGTATCACCTCAAGAACATGCGAGAGAGAGAGAGATCAAACACATAGCTACTGGTACATACCCTCAGCCCCGGGGGAGAACTACTCCCTCCTCGTCATGGAGAGCCCCGGGGGATTCCCCCCCCCTCCGGCAGGGTGCCGGAACTGGTCTAGATTGGCTTTCGGTGGCTACGAAGGCTTCTGGCGGCGGAACTCCCGATCTATTGTGCTCCCGGATGTTTCTAGGGTATATGGAGATATATAGGCGGAAGAAGTACGTCAGGGGGGCCACGAGGGGCCCGCGAGGGTGGAGGGCGCGCCCAGGGGGTGGGCGGGCCCCCTGCCTCGTGGCCTCCTCGTAGATCCCCTGACGTGCACTCCAAGTCTTCTGGGCTTCTTTGGATCCAAAAATAGGTTCCGTGAAGTTTCAGGTCAATTGGACTCCGTTTGGTTTTCCTTTTCTGCGATATTCTAAAACAAGGTATAATAACTATGCTCAATTCTGTCAATTGCTCAACAGTAATTTGTTCACCCACCATGTAATACTTATGCTCTCGAGAGAAGCCACTAGTGAAACCTATGGCCCCCGGGTCTATCTTTATCATATCAATCTCCTACCACTTAGTTATTTACTTTGCTATTTATTTTGCCTTTATTTTACTTTGCATCTTTATCATAAAAATACCAAAAATATTATCTTATCATATCTATCAGATCTCACTCTCGTAAGTGGCCCTATAGGGATTGACAACCCCTATTTGCATTGGTTGCGAGGATTTATTTGTTTTGTGCAGGTACGAGGGACTTGCGTGTAGCCTCCTACTGGATTGATACCTTGGTTCTCAAAAACTGAGGGAAATACCTACACTACTTTGCTGCATCATCCCTTCCTCTTCGGGGAAAACCAACGCAGTGCTAAAATAGGTAGCAGTTCGGGCCCTCTCTATGGAGGTAATACCCTACTTCCTGCTTGATTGATCTTGGTGAATATGAGTATTACAAGAGTTGATCTACCACGAGATCGTAATGGCTAAACCCTAGAAGTCTAGCATGTATGACTACGGTATTGAGTATCTCATATCCGAACTAAGTCCTCCGGTTTATATAGACACCATGAGGATCTAGGATTACACAAGGTCGGTTACAAAAAGGGAAATCTACATATTTCGTCGCCAAGCTTTCCTTCCACGTCAAGGAGAGTCCCATCCGGACACGGGTGCAGTCTTCGGTCTTCGTATCTTCACAGCCCATCAGTCCGGCCCATGGCAATAGGCCGGACGCCCGAGGACCCCTTAGTCCAGGACTCCCTCAGCCGTACGTTTGGTACTTGGATCGGTCGGATCGTGAAGTCGTACGACTACATCAACCGCGTTGTTATAACGCTTCCGCTTTTGGTCTACGAGGGTACGTGGACAACACTCTTCCCTCTCGTTGTTATGCATCACCATGATCTTGTGTGTGCGTAGTAAAATTTTGAAATTACTACGTTCCCCAACAGTGGGAAACAACAATTTCAGCAATAGCAGCTCGTCTCGCGGGCGAGTTAAGTCCTCGCACGTTCCAGGACAAGATTGGGCAGAGGTTTTCAATCATGGGGACACCAAATTTTCTCCGAAAGGTTTACTAAATTGATTACTAAATTGATGATACTGAAGTACAGGTACACATCCAACCTAACAGGGGGGCGCCGGCGACCACCAATAGGCCCCAAATCTTGCCGGCGCCAGCTGAACGACGATCTACAGTTATGGTTACAGAGCATCATCAGGAAACTAGAACCTAACTCTAACTGATAGAAGGTCAGCCATCATCGAAGACTAACATAAATAACTACTGGCCGTCAGTGGCAGCTCCATCAGGTCCCGCGAGGCCTGCTACATCATGGAATTGGCGATGAAGAAGGGTTGGTGATGACGAAGAACGAAGATCCCCCTCTCTGGAGCCCCAAACAGACTCCAGATCTGGCCCTCCGATGAAGAACAGGAGGTGACGACAACTCTGTCTCGTGGATCGCGATAATTCTTTCTCCTTTATTTTTTTCTAGAAAAATAGGATTTTATAGCGTCGGTTTCAGGGTCTGTGGGGCCACCAGGTGGGGACAACCCACCTGGGCGCGCCCTGGTGGGTTGTGCCCACCCAGTTGCCCCCCTCCGGTGGCTCTTGGCTCCAGAAATTCTTTTTTATTGTAGAAAAAATCCTCGCAAAGTTTCGTTCCATTCCGAAAACTTTTATTTCTGCACAAAAACAACACCATACTAGTTCTGCTGAAAAAGCGTCAGTCCGAGATTAGTTTTATTCAAATCATGCAAATTAGAGTCCAAAACAAGAGAAAAGCGTTAGGAAAGGTAGATACGTTGGAGACATATCACTCCTATTGTTGGTCTGGATAGAACAAACACTTTTCAGTACCTAGTTAATAGAGTGTGTAGGAAAGCAGTTGCACAAGCTAGGAGCGGGGCAAGCTCGGGTAGGAGGCGTATCGTCAGAGTTTGCGTGTCCGGGGTGGCGTTACGGAGGGGAGGCAGGAAAGAAAGGCCACGCGGCGGCAAGGCATTGGGCCGGCTACGTGTTCCCCGTCACCCCTCGTCTCGTCTTCTTCGTCTTCTTCTTGCTCTCTCCCTCTTCCTCGAATCGAATAGAATAGGATCCAACGGGACGGGGCTAAGATCTACGGAACGGAACGGAAGGAAGGAAGGAAGGAAGGAAGGAAGGAGGAAGAGGCGAAGAGATGGCGTGGCGGCTGGCGCTGCCGCTGCTCCTCTTCTACTCCCCCATCCTCCTCTGCTCCTCCTCCCAAGGTAAATCCAATCAATCAATCCCCTCTTCTCTTCTCTTCTCTTCTCCTCTCTTCTCTTCTCTTCTCTTCTCCTCCGATCCATTTGCATGCTCAATACATACATACATAGATTCGCTCTGCCCCGCTCCTAGTTCTAGTTTTACCTTACCTATGTTCACAAGATTATGTATGTATGTATGTATGTATGTATGTATACATATATTAGCGGTAGCGCCCCCATTAGAATTTACTGTAGAATGATTGATGGGATCTTGCTTGCCTGCTTGCTTGGGGTTGGTACCCTCACCTCCCATCCATGGCCATCCTCTTTCTCTTCTTGTGCAACACCTCCCTCCTCCTTGGCCCTTGGGAGGAGCACAAGCACAAGCACAAGCACAAGCAGAGGATGTGCTCATTTTCGATTCTAACCAATTATGAGATTTTTTAACCCTGTAGATTCTTCACCCTTCTCTTCTTTTCTCTTCTCTTACCTACACCATCAGTTTTTCTTCTTCTTCTTTCCTTTTTCTTTTTTTACAAGAGAAAGAGAAAACCCTTGCTACAGAACAGAGCGCAACGAGCAGGAGGCAAACACAAACAAATTATACAAACAAAGAAAGAAGGAAAGACTGGATCATAACCTGTATCCTTTTTCCTTCCCATTCTCCAGAAGTCCAAGACAATGATCCCTCCAAATTGTTCAAGAGCGCCTCCGAGATGATGAGCCTAAGGAAATACGACGGAGCGCTCGGTCTGCTGAACGCTGTCCTTGAGCTCGACCCCAACCATTCCGAAGCTTACAGGCAGCGCGCAACGGTGCTTCGTCACAGATGCAGGTAATCATTTTTCTCCACTAATCAAGACCTACTTTACTTCTTATTTCTAATTTCGGCTGCCATGTCCGCCACTTGTAACTTGTATATGTACTCCCTCTGTTTTTATTTTGTGTACTCCGCATATTAGGTTTGTCTAAAGTCAAACTTTGTACACTTTCAACAAGTTTGTAGAAAAATATACTGTGTTAACATATACACCACTAAATCAATACCATTGGATTCATCATTGCATATATTTTCAAATCAATAGATTTGTTATTGTAAATGTTCATATTGTTTTCTACAAACTTGGTCAAACTTTATATAAAGTTTGATTTCAGTCCAAGCTAATTTGCGGTGTAAATAAAAACGGAGGGAGTACAAACACGAGGATGGCTAGAAAGGTAGAACTAGTATACCTTCCAAACTGTTCCTTTGTACTGCCGGCCCCCACAAGTAGCTGATTTTAATGGCGTTCATTTCATATTTTCACTGTTCCTTCTTCCTCACGTCCCTAATTAACGTGCTTTCTGAACTCTAGACACAAGGAAGCTGAGAGTGACTATAACAAATTCCTGGAGCTCAAGCCTGGGACTGCTTCAGTGGAGAAGGAACTAGCTCAGCTGCTGCAGGCTCAAAACGCGTTGGAATCTGCTTATAGCCAGTCTGATGCTGGAGAATTCTCAAAAGTCCTGGAGTACGTCAATAAAATTGTGCTCGTCTTTTCTCCAGGTTGCTTAAAGGTACACTTTAAGGAGTATGTATACTTCACCTAGTAATCATGTGCAACCACGAATATTATGTGCCATCCTGTCTCATTCAGTAAGCAGCAGTAACACGACAACTGTTGTTTTTTCAGGCAAAGCTTCTCAAGGCTAAAGCGTTGCTAGCACTGAAAGACTATTCAAATGTTATTTCGGAGACAGGATTTATTCTCAAGGAAGATGAAGATAACTTGGATGCACTGTTACTTCGTGGTCGAGCATACTATTACCTTGCTGATCATGATGTTGCCAACAGGTAAAGAATGTCTCGTGCTTTTCATTTGAAAAGGTGCGAGTACAGGCACATAACGCCGGTAAGATTAAGTATTCGCTACACCAATAACAACACTTTCTGTTTAGGCACTACCAGAAAGGACTGCGTCTAGACCCTGAACATTCAGAATTGAAGAAGGCGTATTTTGGGTTGAAAAAACTTCTGAAGAAGACCAAGAGCGTGAGTTTTATTTGGTAATTTCTCTATCGATTAAACTGGGAGTTTAGGACACCGTAATAAGAAAGGAAAGTGGTGTGCATGCAGGCAGAGGATAATGCTGCCAAGAGCAAGTTCCGCGTGGCTGTTGAAGACTACAAGGCAGCACTAGCAATGGATCTAGACCACACTATGTACAACGTACAACTTTATCTCGGGCTATGTAAGACTCTGGTTAAACTTGGGAGAGGCAAGGAGGCAATCAACAGCTGTACAGAAGCACTCAGCATAGATGAAGAACTTGTTGATGCTTTGGCACAGGTAACATTGCTTTCTTAGACTTACACACAATCATGCATTCAAGTTTAGAATGCAAATATAGAACATCTCTGCTGGCACATATACCTGTCTTACATGCATCTTGGCCCCTCTTGCCTTTTGCGGCTACTTGCCCATATTAGACTGTAGCATCAAGGAAATTGTTTGCTCTACGTAGAATTGCAATATCTTGCACTTTCTATATGCTTAGCTTATATCTACAGGGCACGCAAGTAAATTATGACAGATATGGTAATCAATATATATTTCATTACTGGTGTTATTTCAGGAGATTGAAAGTATGCACTATACAACAGAATGAACTTACGCATTATGCCAGATTTTGTAAACCTCTTAATTGAACTGTTTCTCATACTTGCTGCAGAGAGGTGAGGCTAAACTTCTAACAGAAGATTGGGAAGGTGCGGTTGAGGACCTCAAAGAGGCTGCCCAGAAATCCCCACAGGTGAATTTTTTGCAAGTTTGCTTTGCTGTCCTGAGTATATCACAACTAAGGTCATTTGTGAGCATATCTTTTTTTGTTTCTGTCCCAACTGAAGAAGCCTAAGCTCCCAGTCTGTCAGAGCATGCCAATTTGATTTTCATTTTAGTTAAAACTTGCATCTTGCGGTATTTGATTTACTCTCTGATGTTGCTGTATTTGTTTTACTCTCTGATGATGTGCTTCTGTTTGCATGCATCTTGTTATTCCTATTTCCATTAGTCTGAATACAATTGTGTTCTGAGGAAATCGGTTTGTTATGCTCAGTGAGTACCAACATAAGTAAATATAGTTTCCCAGTGTACAAATCATGTCTTTTAACTGCTTGGATGGATGACGTACACAACAATAGATCCTGCATTAGCTAGATTTCGGTATAATACGGGGTTCAACTTGTGGTTAAAAGTTAACGATTATGTAAATTGTTTGAAGAGAGACTCTGGCTGAGGTTACACGTACAGTAGAAACTATGCTGTCATGCTCTGTTTCCTGTCCCTGTCCCCTTTATTATCTTTGAAATTCCAAAATAAGGATCACGCATCTCCAGTGGATAGTTTTACTTGCAAGCTTGGTTTATGGCTCGTGTGAACAAATGGACTGTGGTCTGACAGCGATTTTTCTTTTGACTGCTGACTCAGGACATGGCAATCAGAGAGGCGCTCATGAAAGCTGAAAGGCAGCTCAAGCTGAGCAAAAGGAAAGACTGGTACAAGATCCTGGGCATCTCAAAGACAGCATCGGCCGCGGACATCAAGCGCGCGTACAAGAGGCTGGCGCTGCAGTGGCACCCGGACAAGAACGTGGAGAACCGCGAGGAGGCGGAGAACATGTTCCGAGAGATCGCCTCCGCATACGAGGTACTGTTTTAAGTGATGAAAAGGGAAAAAGAAAAACAAATAGACACAGCAAGATTGATTGAAAAAGAGGTGCGCAGCTTAGATATGATGTTGTTTTTAACTGTATGTGCGTCGTGTGTGTGCAGGTACTTAGCGACGAGGACAAGCGTGTGAGGTACGACCGGGGAGAGGACCTGGAGGAGATGGGCATGGGGGGAGGCGGCGGCGGCTTTGACCCGTTTGGCGGAGGCGGTGGGCAGCAGTACACGTTCCACCACGGCGGTGGGTTCCCCGGCGGGGGCTTCCCCGGTGGCTTCCAGTTCAACTTCGGGTAAAAAGCAGGCCAGGCTTACTGTTTAGTTTTGCTGTCACTGCTAGTGAGTAGTGTGTCGTGGTCTTTTGGTTTAGGAGGGAGAGCTTAACGACAACATGTGTTAATTATATATATCTAGCTAAGAGCTTTTACCATCTTGGCTCTTACTCTGGTTAAAGAAAGTTTTGCTTTAGCACCAATTATACAAGAAATTTTCCGTGAGATGAATTGTACTACTGTATTATGATTTATAGCTGGCGATTCTGTGATGCATCGGCCAGTTGATTGGAAAAAAAGCTACTCCACTACCATTAGCATTTAGCAGTGTCCTCCTTTTTCCGAAAGCAACAAAAAGGAAAAGTGACTGCTTTGTGGATAGGTTGGCATCAACTGTTAGTAACAGTAATGGGGTGGTTCTTCTACGGGGAAAGAAAGTAACCAATTAACTAATTAATCAATGTTTGACTTCAAAGAATTTTAATATGCAGAGTAAAAAGGACGGGAGGGAGTAGTTATTAGTGGCATGCTTGACCGTTGACTGGTGAATCGAATAGAGTTTCAATTCAAGCTCCCGAAACGAGGAGGTCTGGTCGCAAGGAAGAGCGAGTCAAAGAGTCAAAGGGTCAGCTCAACCTCAACCTCAGCCCTTGCAACTTGATGCAAGCAAGAGGATGAGGATGAGGAGGAGGAGGAAGAAGAAAGGAAGCAAAGCAGCAGCTGCCGCGACATGGCCCTACACTCCTCTCCTCTCCTCCAGTGCCAGTGGGTGAGAGTGACCCAGCACACCACTGAGAGAGGAGAGAGCAGCTGCAGGTGCGGGGAAGCATCACGCACGCGCAAAATGAGCACCCATCCGCACACGCACACGCACGGGCACGCGGTCAAGAGAAGCTTCGCCCCTTCCGACGACGACGCCGACGACAGCGCCACCTCCCTCCCTCCCTCCCTCCACTAGGCCGGCCCAACCGTGTCCGTCTATATAACCTCCACCCCATCCATGGCTTCCCGGCATCCTCCACCGCATCCACTCATCCATCATCCCCACCTCATCTCACCTCTCACCTCTCACCTCCGTCTCCTTTCCATTCCACCACCAAGCAAACCAAACCATGTGCCCGGGCCTCCGCAACGCCACCGCCGCCATGGCGCCCTCCGCCTGCGCCACCCACGACCACCCCTCCTCCTACCTCCTCGAGCTCGCCGCCGCCGACGACCTGCCCGCCTTCCGCCGCGCCGTGCTGGAGGACAACCTCTCCCTCGTCGCCGCATCCCCGTGGTACGGCCCATCTCCCAAGCCCACCAACACCACCAACAGGCTGGCGCTCCACCTGCGCACCCCCGCCATGGTCGCCGCGCTCTACGGCAGCACCACCGTCCTCTCCTACGTCCTCTCCATCGCCCCCTCCGAGGCCGCCCGCGCCTCCGCCTCCGACGGCGCCACCCCGCTCCTCCTCGCCCACCAGGGCCGCGCGCCCTCCGCGCCACACGCCGCCCGCCTCCTCCTCAGCGCCGGCGCCTCATCCTCCGACCTCCTCGCACTCGACCACCACCACCGCCACCAAAACAGACTCCCCACCAGCCCCACCAAGAAACAACAACAACCAGACTCCTCCTCCTCGCCGGCGGAGGCCACCGCCAGGAGGACAACCAAAAAGGACTACTCCTCCGACTCGGCCCAGACGGAGGACATCAACGCGGGCGTGTTCGCCACCGACGACTTCCGCATGTACAGCTTCAAGGTGAACCCGTGCTCCCGCGCCTACACGCACGACTGGACCGAGTGCCCCTTCGCCCACCCGGGGGAGAACGCCCGCCGCCGCGACCCGCGCCGCGTCCCATACTCCTGCGTCCCCTGCCCGGACTTCCGCCGCGACCCGGCAGCATGCCGCAAGGGCGACGCCTGCGAGTACGCGCACGGCGTCTTCGAGTCATGGCTCCACCCGGCGCAGTACCGCACCAGGCTCTGCAAGGACGAGGTCGGCTGCCCCCGCCGCATCTGCTTCTTCGCGCACGGCACCCGCCAGCTCCGCGCCGTCAACCCCTCCGCCGCCTCCATGGCCTCGCCATCCCCGAGCTCCTCGCCTTCGCCGCCGCGCTCCTCCTCCTCCTCCTCCAGGCCGGCGCTCACCGCGTCGCTCAGCTCGCGGGAGCTCGACTTGGACGCCGACAACCAGAAGCAGTACGCGCGCAGGATGATGATGGCCAGGGCCAACTCGCCGCCGGACTACTCGCCCGACCTCGTCGCCGCCTACGTGCAGGCGCTCTCCTCCCTGCAGCACCAGCAGCAGCAGCAACAGCAGCACCAGCAACAACAGCAGAGCAGCGCGCGCGGCAACACGAAGCCGCCCATGGGGATGGGGGGGCTGAGCGCCCGCGCCGCCGCCTTCACCAACCGCAGCCAGACCTTCGTGCACCGCTCCCCGTCCCCGGCGCAGTCGTTCAAGTCCCCGGCGCCGTCGTCGATGCTGGCGGACTGGGGGTCGCCGGACGGGAAGCTGGACTGGGGCGTGCAGGGCGCGGAGCTGCGCAGGTCCACGTCTTTCGGGGTCAGAAGCAGCAACAGCAGCAGGGGGCAGGAGGACATGTACTCGTCGTGGATGAACGACGGCGGCAGCGACATGCTGGCGGCGCGGTGGTCGGACCTGGAGCAGATGGTCGCCTAGTTAATTAATTCACATTTTCGTTTCAGACTCCAGTATATAAGGAGAAAAAGAAATATGTAATCGTTCTTTGTTTTTTTTTCAAACTTGTTGTGCTCGAACACTGATAAAAAGAAAATTTCACGCCCAATGATTCATGTGTCGTCGTCTTTGCCTCGTTCCAATTTTGTGCAGCCGCCCTGGATACGAAGCTGCTCAAAGAAAGTTGAATGAATGATTGATTGAGCACAATTTTAATTAAAATAAAAAAGGACAAAACATATACTGTAGTAGAAGATGTCGACACGAGGAGGAGACTTTTCCTCCTAATGGATGGATGGGATGATGAAGGTGAGGTCATTCATTCAACACCATACATACAAAAGTATATATCATCATATTGCTTTTGCTTCCTCCTTTTCTCAAATCAAATCAAATAAATAAATAAAAGGCACATCCTCTAACCAATTCATCCTCATCATAATTTTTCTCTTCTTCAATTCAATGACGAGCGAGACCTTTGCCTTTTATCTGCAAACTACCTTTCTCTCGCGCCCTCGTCCTCCTCCACCCTCTCTTTGTAGCCGTCGTATTAGCTTGTTGTCACTTTTGAGGCCATCAAGCCGGAAGGAGCGCTTCAACGCCTTGACCAAACAGTGCCTCTATGCCCGCCTCGACACACGCTACTCGTAATGCATCGTATGTACCATTTGACCTTGTCTCGCCAATCCTTCTTCGTGTTTCCTTCCTCCTCTTCCCCTTCTCTTGCACCACCCATCTGCCCACCGTGACGATTGTTTGTGTGTGTCCAATCATTTGCGTTAGGTTTGTCTTTGATGAAAGTTATTATGAAAAGTGACACGTGGAGTTCAATGTCACACTAGGCTATAGAACCCGCTAGCTAGCTAAGACTGTGTGGATATGTGTGTTTCTGATCTAACAACATGTCCTTTTGTCTGGACTTCCACTTTCTATGAATTTCCTTTCATATTTAGTTGCCCGTGTGTTTCTTCTACTTTTCCCCTGCAACATACTAATTATATTTGCAAACTATTGCAGGCTTTAACCTCTCTATGCAATTCGTTTCATTTTGTGCAATACCTTTATTTATATGAATACAAGTTGTTGAGAGCACTCTAAAGTGCAATCTAGCTACAATGCTAGAAACTAATGATATCCTATCACCACGAGTATATGTATAGTAGTCAAGACCCACAATGCCACAACACTTTCTACAGTATGTATATGCATATTGATCTATGTTGATTTCATGCTCTTGCAAACCATTTTTTTTTATGAACAAAAAGCTCAGAGTACCTCCAATTACATTTCGTGAAATCCTCTCACATAACGCCTTACATCTAATACAAAATTATGTTACATCTAAAACACAATTATGTAACGCCTTACATCTTCTAATTGAAGGAGTACCACAATTATACAAACAACTAATACGTGGCCTCCATCGGCACCATACCTTCTCACAGCAAGAGGCGTGTATGTTTTCCAATATCCTTAAACATATTAGGCCTCTCTCTTTTCGGCACATATGTCCACCCAACTATTACCTCCAGCACCGCACAACCCATCTTGCGAATAAGCACTTGATCGGAATATCCTAGAGTGAGGGCAAGGTGTTCACACGCGTCACCACCAACAAGGAAGAGCGCCAACTTCCGATCTAGCGAGATAGCTACCACGCTCCGAGTTAACGGGATGGACTCACCATCGCCGACTACCGTCGGACTGCCCGCTGATTCGTATAGAACGATTTGATCCTTGAAGTTTCCGGGAGTCGAAGCGGCTACTCTTGAGATATTACATGGGCCCTTCAAAACATTGATTGCAATGGTGGCTTCCACGGGTTCGTGAACCAGTGCACATAAAAACTCCACGTCACTCAGGAAACTATACACACTGACCGTCATGGTTTACTTGTATGTAGGGATGCAAACCCAATTGAATTCCGTTATGCCTTTACTGAAAACTCTATCTGCCCCTCCATCACACTTGATCTTTAAATCAGTCTCAAAATAAACGTTGTCTATTGGAACAAGCGCTCGACATGGATCTATCAAAGATAACATATCATCCTGCAAAAGGGTTCAGGGAAAGAAAACATGTCAAACACGCCTTACATTTCCAAGCAAAAACGGTGGAGTGATATAATAAGCAGCAATTAACAAGGCGAGGAACAAAGATCAAGGTACATACGGGAGAGCTGATGAGCTGGGGATCATCCCTTTCACGCCTAAACAGATAGACGCATCTGTAGTCGACATAGTCCCTCGCTATAACGGTTCCAAACACGCTGATCGGATAGCCAACATCCGATTCACGCGCCTTGACAGAAATGACATTGAGGCAATATCGTTGGATCGACTCGGGTGAAGGTAACTTGTGGAGCGGGGGACCACGTTGGAAGCTAGCTGCACATGAATAAATAAAAGCCATGATAACAAATCAAAACCAACATGTAACACATGCATACTCATATATTGATATTGTGTCGTGCAGTGAAGACCTAGAAGAAGAAGAAGAAGTTTGATGATGGTGACAAAAAATTGTGGTATCGACACTCACACTCTTTGTCGAAGTCGAAGAAGGCTAGGTTCTCAAAGTTGTGGTATCGACTACACTTGAAAGCATTGAGCTTGGGTTCGTATTGGGTGAAGTCTTGGCAACGGACTATGTTAAGAGCCGCCAACGCCTTCTCCACCAACTTGAGGTCATGATTGGCGTCGTCGAAGACGGGATAATATTTGAGAAGGCATATGCTTCGGAGCGCCTCTATCCTGGCCGCATGTATTCCTCGGGATAGACGAGGTCATGGCACGGTCAAAGCTCATCTTCAGGTTTTGCAGTTCATAACCACGTTGGTATATACAGGTTGTCCACTGTGATCAACCTACGAAGTGGTAGGCCACTGCTCCCCTGACCCTGCTACATGCTACCTAGACAAAAGACACCAGGAAGCGGACAAGGACAAGAAAACTCACAGAAAGTCATTGTGCGCATGCGCGTAAGAGTTCTCTCTCTTTATCTCTCATGTCCTTGCTAGCATTTGGGTTGTGTTGCAGAGAAAGAGGGACGCTGCAGATTGGACCGCTATTAGAGGGCTGGCAACTCCTTCGTTGAGAAAAAAGTGTGGGCTTTGAATGAGAGAGAACTTGGGGCTGAGAGAACAACTCGCTTTGAGAAACTGAAGGGATAGAACCTGTGAGAGGAGTGAGAGAGAGAAACAGTGTCATTCTGAACTTGCTTTTTTTTAACTTGAGTGTGAGAGTATGAGAGAAAGCCTTTTATTTTCGTAGGTAAAAGAGAGCTTGTGCAGCATATGAGAGGGTGAGAAAAGAGATAGCTTGCGTGAGAAAGATTGAGCATGCATGTGACAGAGCTTTGAAGGAGAGACATGCATGGACCTCATACAATAATGCTTTTTGTGCTGGGAGATGCTGGCACTGTGTGAAAAACAACAAAACCATACAAGTCTACTGCCGGCCACTATTCCTGGAGGAGGACCTACGAAGCAGACCTACAGAACTACTCCTGCTAATCGAGAGTTTAAGTGCCCACAGGTTCTCCTCGCATCTCGAGACACACAACAGTGGCGGATGGCCAAGATAGCAGGGCTCCGAAGCATATGCGTGAAAGATCCGCGTCCGTCGAAGACGCCCCTGATGTCGAGGATATGGCAGGTCTCGCGTGGCGACTTCCCCTTGATCTTGTCGGCGAGGGCCCGGCAGCTCAGGCCGAGGAGCCCTTGGACCTCGAGCTTCTCCGAAGCCTGCGATGTAACAGTAACTAGCACGATCAATATATATGCTTCAAAGCTCAAAAGTTGAATTGTCTCCAATAAAAAACTCAAAAGTTGAAGTAAAAAAAATATGGTGCAAGCAAGCACATGATTAGTTGCTGGTTATGTGGTTGTAGAAGAGATGGAGAGGAAACAAATTGATTAATGAATCACCAGGATGAGATCGTAGAGGGTGTCGAGGTCGACGCTGCCGATGAACCCCGCGTCCCAATCGCCGCCGAGGGCCCGGTCGTCGTCGGTGGCAATGGCGTGCCTCTTGCAGTAGTGCAGAACCTTGGGTAGGACGTCGGCTCGGATGGAGCGGAGCAAGATATGGGTGTACTTGGTCTCGTCGCCGTCGGCGGGGACGATGTAGTTGTCGCGGTCGAGCTCCATCCTACGACGTAAGAAGGTGGAACCACGAAATCCACGCCCTCCTGGCTCCGCAGCGCCACCATCTCCATCCTCGTCGTCGTCGTCGTCGTCTCTTCCGCCGCCATGGATTCCTTGGATTTGTTTCTGCCTGCAAATTAAGTGCAGGGCTGCCTACAAGTACAATAGATTGCATAGAGTACCTAGCTGGACGTGGACTCCTACAACTACAATTCAATTCCATCTCGGACAAGGCCTCCGCTGTCCGCTCCGAATCCAATTACAGTACGACCTAGCAAGTACTCCTTTTTTTTTCTTTTTTTTTCTTTTTTCTTTCAAAAAGGGGACTCCCCGGCCTCTACATCAGAACGATACATACGGCCACACTTTATTAAATCGAAAATGTTAACGCCCACACGTGTGGGCGTTAGCCAACTCGTCCACACGCCTTCATCACCATCCAGTAACTTCTGCACGAATCTTGGCACGAATTAGCTGATTTTTTATGCCACGTAGGACAACTCGCGTGTGTGGTGTGTGAGAGAGGTCACTCACACATCCGTTTTACCACACGGAGGGGCCGGTGTGTGGGCGTTTAGCAGTTCGCCCACACACCAGTTTTCAGTCACGCACAAGGGCTGGTGTGTGGGCGTTTGCCATCTCGCCCACACACCCGCCTCCTCTCCCGCACCCAAGTTGTCAGTTGCCATGCGTTTTGCAGTGTACATGGGAACTGCCCTAGTATGATTGCAAGCAGATGGCAACTCTTTTTTTTTACCCGAACATGTCAGTTGCCATATGTTTTGCATGGTACATGACAAACTGCCCTAGCATGCACGTAAGCAGATGACAACTCTTTTTTTTAAATGGCAACTACCCGTGCTTGTGAGCACATGGCAACTCTCTCTTTTACCCGAAAATGTCTTTGCCATGCCTTTTTTTGTAGCGCTACATGGCAACTGCCTAGTGTTAGTAGGTGGCAACTCCTAAAGTTTTGAAATCATGGCAACTGCAGTAGACCAGACCACACATGGCAACAGCTGTAGTTGTCCAAAAAATGGCAATCTGGAACTTTGACCTGAGATGGCAACTGCAGTTGAGCAAACATGGCAACTGTAGTTGTCCGACATGGCATCCATAGTTCAGCGACATGGCAACTGCACTTAAACGAACATGGACGAGGGTCCGACCCGTGGCAACTGCGGGGCGCACGGTAAAGTGTCACGTGGGGCGTGCGGGACCACGAGGTACGAGGCCTGACGTACCGCGCGTGTGGGCGTTATCTATTTCGCCCACACGCACGCGTGTAAGAGGGGCCGGGAGGGAAAAAAGAGGCGTGTGGGCGCTAATTATTTTGCCCACACACAGACGTGTGGGCTGGTCCTCTTAGGCACCACAGAGAACGTGTGGGCAGATTTCTTAACGCCCATACGTGTGGCAGTTATCGGCGTCCTATTAAATAAACAAATAGTTCGACAAAGGTCTTAACGCCACGAAGAGGTAAAGAAAAGCTCATACAGAGCCTAAAACAAGTGATCAAAAGTGCCACAACCGGCCGACATAAACAAGGAAAGAAAACTAATTGCCTATCCTATTACATGACCGTCATCCAAATCGGTTGAATATATCCTGTGCTACCATCTCCCGCCGGATAGATCCAGTAACCAAACGCTCCCTGGCCTCCGTCGGAGTGGGTAGTGACCACATACGGATCAACTCAGTGGCTCGGAAGATAACCTGCAAAAAGTGAAAGTTTGTTGCTCTGTTAAAAACCATATCATTTCTGCAGTTCCATACTGCCCACAATAAAGCACATACTCCTACGCGAATATGTCACGCTGTATCGGCCTCTATCCCATTAAGCCACGTTCCAAATAATGTGTTGACGGAATTCGGAGGAGTAATATTAAAGGCTATGTGCACCGTCTGCCATAGCACTTTTGCTAGCGGGCAGTCAAGAAAGAGGTGTTTGATAATTTCATCCTGATCACAAAAGCTACATCTAGTAGATCCTGTCCAGTTGCGCTTTGTCAGATTGTCCTTGGTTAAAATGACTTGTTTATGTACAAACCACATAAACACTTTAATTTTCAGGGGAACTTTAACTTTCCAAACATGTTTGGAACTAGGAATGGAACTAGAGTTTATAACATCGAGATACATCGATTTAACTGTAAACTCCCCATTCGTAGTAAGCTTCCATCGCAACTGATCGGTCTGTTGAGACAGTTGGACCTCCATCAATCTACTCACTAAATGGAGCCAAACTTCACAACGGTTACTGATGACCCACAAGTATAGGGGATCTATCGTAGTCCTTTCGATAAGTAAGAATGTCAAACCCAACGAGGAGCAGAAGGAAATGATAAGCGGTTTCCAGCAAGGTATTCTCTGCAAGTACTGAAATAAGTGGTAACAGATAGTTTTGTGATAGGATAATTTGTAACGAGCAACAAGTAACAAAAGTAAATAAAGTGCAGCAAGGTGGCCCAATCCTTTTTGTAGCAAAGGACAAGTCTGGACAAACTCTTATATAGAGAAAAGCGCTCCCGAGGACACATGGGAATATCGTCAATCTAGTTTTCATCACGTTCATATGGTTCGCGTTCGGTACTTTGATAATTTGGTATGTGGGTGGACCGGTGCTTGGGTACTATCCTTACTTGGACAAGCATCCCACTTATGATTAACCTCTATTGCAAGCATCCGCAACTACAACAAAAGTATTAAGGTAAACCTAACCATAGCATGAAACATGTGGATCCAAATCAGCCCCTTACGAAGCAACACATAAACTAGGGTTTAAGCTTCTGTCACTCTAGCAACCCATCATCTACTTATTACTTCCCAATGCCTTCCTCTAGGCCCAAATAATGGTGAAGTGTTATGTAGTCGACGTTCACATAACACCACTAGAGGAGAGACAACATACATGTCATCAAAATATCGAACGAATATCGAACAAATACCAAACTCACATGACTACTAATAGCAAGACTTCTCCCATGTCCTCAGGAACAAACGTAACTACTCACAAAGCATATTCATGTTCATAATCAGAGGGGTGTTAATATGCATATAGGATCTGAACATATGATCTTCCGCCAAATAAACCAACTAGCATCAACTACAAGGAGTAATTAACACTACTAGCAACCTACTAGTACCAATCCCGGCCTTGAAGACAAGAATTGGATACAAGAGATGAACTAGGGTTTTGAGAGGAGATGGTGCTGATGAAGATGTTGATGGAGATTGCCCTCTCCCGATGAGAGGAGCGTTGGTGATGACGATGGCGATGATTTCCCCCTCCCGAAGGGAAGTTTCCCCGGCAGAACAGCTCCACCAGAGCCCTAGATTGGTTCTGCCAAGGTTCCGCCTCGTGACGGCGGAGTTTCGTCCGAGAAGATGGCTTCTTATTTTTTTCCCCATCGAAAGACTTCATATAGCAGAAGATGGCCACCGGAGGGCCACCAGGGGCCCCACGAGGTAGGGGGCGCGCCCAGGGGGGTAGGGCGCGCCCCCCACCGTCGTGGGCAGGGTGTGGCCCCCCTGGTGAACTTCTTCCGCTGAGTATTTTTTATATATTCTAAAAACGTCTTCCGTGAAGTTTCGGGACTTTTGGAGCTGTGCAGAATAGGTCTCTAATATTTGCTCCTTTCCCAGCCCAGAATCCTAGTTGCCGACATTCTCCCTCTTTATGTAAACCTTGTAAAATAAGAGAGAATAGGCATAAGTATTGTGACATAATGTGTAATAACAGCCCATAATGCAATAAATATCGATATAAAAGCATGATGCAAAATTGACGTATCAACTCCCCCAAGCTTAGACCTCGCTTGTCCTCAAGCGAAAGCCGAAATCGAAAAATATGTCCACATGTTTAGAGATAGAGGTGTCGATAAAAATAAAATACGGACATGATGGCATCATGATCATTCTTATAATTCTTGTCATATAATCTCTTATGCTAGAGTAATAATTCAATCACAATTTTAAATATGAATCGTAAACTTCATTGAAAACTAACAAACTATAATCTCAGTCATTGGAGCAATTGCAATTTATCATAACATAGGAAAGAGTCAATGTATAAGAGCTTTTCATCAAGTCCACATACTCAACTATCATATAGTCTTTCATAATTGCTGACACTCAAGCAATGCTGACACTCACTCAATACTTATGGGTATGGAGTTTTAATCGGACATAGAGAAAAGATAGGGGCTTATAGTTTTGCCTCCCAACGTTTTACCTCAAGGGTAATGTCAACAATAATAGTTCATGAAAACTCACATCCAATTAGCCATATATACCAGGATCATTCCAACATACTGTGCTTGCCAAAGGATAAAATGTAAAAAGGAAGGGTGAAGATCACCATGACTCTTATGCAAGGTAGGAGATAAAAGTAAAAGATAGGCCCTTCGTAGAGGGAAGCAGAGGTTGTCATGCGCTTTTATGGTTGGATGCACAAAATCTTAGTGCGAAAGAACGTCACTTTATATTGCCACTTGTGATATGGACCTTTATTATGCAGTCTGTTGCTTTTATTTCTTCCATATCACACGATCGTATAAAGCTTATTTTCTCCCACACTAATAAGTCATACATATTTAGAGAGCAATTTTTATTGCTTGCACCGATGACAACTTACTTGGAGGATCTTACTCAATCCATACGTAGGTATGATGGACTCTCATGACAAAACTGGTTTAAGGGTATTTGGAAGCACAAGTAGTATCTGTACTTGGTGCGATGAATTTGGCTAGCATGAGGGAGAAAGGCAAACTCAACATGTTGGAGGATCCAAGACAATATAATTTATCTCAGATGTAAGAAAACATAACCCATTACGTTGTCTTCCTTGTCCAACGTCAACTCTTTAGCATGTCATATTTTAATGAGTGCTCACAATCATAAAAGATGTCCAAGATAGTATATTTATATGTGAAGACCTCTCTTTCTTTATTACTTCCTATTAATTGCAATCATGACCAAAACTATGTTTGTCAACTCTCAACAACTTTTATTCATCATACTTTCTCTATGTGAGCTCATTACTCTCCATAAGATCCATATGATCTCTTTGTTTCCTTTTTTTATTTATTTCTCTTTTTTTTTATTCACTTAGGATCATGGCAAAATAATCAAGCCCTTGACTCAACACTAGTCTTTATTATATAGCTCACGGACTCGATTACATAGAGGGATCATAAAGCAATACTCAAAACTAGATCATGCCATAAACTTTATTCTACTAGATCAAGATAATATCAAAAGGATCAAACTAAGAAAAACGGTAAAGATAAAAGTGATGGTGATACGATACCGGGGCACTCCCCCAAGGTTGGCAGTTGCCAAGGGGAGTGCCCATACCCATGTGATTATGTTTCTCTTTTGGGGGATGGTGATGTGATGTTCTTGGCGATGATGCCCCTCAAGATATGATTCTCCTCCTCGAGCTTGTTGACTTGCTGCTTGAGGTCCATTATTTCCTTTCGGAGTTTTCCTGTAACAGCCAAAGCTCCCTGCACCCAAGGGTGCTGCATAGCTACGGGAGAACCAGTGACACTTTTTTTCATATTCTCATAAGAAAGAAATCTAACATTGGAAGGGATAACCGAGTTTGGAATAGCCGAGCTCTCCAGTTCTCCCATTGTGAATCCAGCTTGGAGGTGGGAAGTGACTTCTTGATCCTCTTCCATCGCATCTATCCTCTTCAAATCAGCCTCCATCTCTTCCTCCGTTGCTGGCCCAAGGAGGTCAACATGGTTGTTTGTCGCTGATCTCGGTGCCGGATGAGACACCCGGCTCTCCCCGACTGACTCTTGTGAAAACATCCTGCTCTAATCTGCAGCAGCAACAACTCGAAACACAAACAGAGGATAATTGCGTGATGCGGGAGTCAAAACCCCCGAGAGATTATAT
Organism: Triticum dicoccoides; assembly: GCF_002162155.2. Lineage (NCBI taxonomy): Eukaryota > Viridiplantae > Streptophyta > Magnoliopsida > Poales > Poaceae > Triticum > Triticum dicoccoides. The sequence goes on from NW_021198947.1 coordinate 25,183, forward strand.
AATGAATTTTTACCGACCAAAATACATATCGTGCAAGAAAACGGAGTCCGGAAAGCGCACGAGGTGCCCACGAGGTAGGGGGGCGCGCCCTCCACCCTCGTGGAGCCCTCGTGTCATTCCCGGACTGCTTCTTATTTTTCTATTTTTCTAAATATTCCAAAACAGAGAAATATTGCCTTTAGAACTGTTTTGGAGTCGGTTTACTTACCGTACCACATACCTATTCCTTTTTGAAGTCTGAAACGTTCCGGAAAGTGTCCCTTATGTATTCCCCCGGGGTTACGGTTTCAATAACATTGGTTTCAACATTTATGGGATTACCTGAGATATAATGTTTGATTCTTTGACCGTTCACCACCTTTGGATTTGTGCCTTCGAAGTTGTTGATTTTTATGGCACCGGAACGATAGACCTCCTCGATAACGTAAGGACCTTCCCATTTAGAGAGAAGTTTTCCTGCAAAAAATCTTAAACGAG
>NW_021198948.1:0-1371 GCF_002162155.2 Triticum dicoccoides
TCGTCGTTGTAAGGGAGGAGGTCATTATGCGAGAGAATGCAAATCTCCGCGTGTGATGATTGCTACCGCGGATGGTGGATATGAGTCCGCTAGTGACTATGATGAGGAGACTTTGGCTCTTATTACACGTGAAGAACATGGTGGAGATGATTCTGATCATGAGACGCAATACATGGCTCCTGAAGACGCTGACAGGTATGAATGTTTAGTTGCTCAACGTGTTTTGAGTGTGCAGGTCACACAAGCTGAGCAAAATCAGAGGCACAATTTGTTCCATACCAAGGGAGTTGTGAAGGAACGTTCTGTGCGCGTCATCATAGACGGAGGGAGCTGCAACAATTTGGCTAGCATGGAGATGGTGGAGAAGCTTTCTCTCACCACAAGACCACATCCACATCCTTACTACATCCAATGGTTCAACAACAGCGGCAAGGTTAAGGTAACACGTACTGTTCGTGTGCATTTTAGTATCGCTACATATGCTCTTGTTCGGACTTTAGAAACATGGCAACATTATTTATGGCCCAAAGAATTTGTTATACATTCTGATCATGAATCTTTGAAACATATTAAAAGTCAAGCTAAACTGAATCGTAGACATGCTAAATGGGTTGAATTCATTGAGACTTTCCCTTATGTCATTAAACACAAGAAGGGAAAAGAAAATGTTATTGCTGATGCATTGTCTCGTCGCTATACTATGCTTTCACAACTTGACTTCAAAATATTTGGTTTGGAGACCATCAAAGATCAATATGTGCATGATGCTGATTTTAAAGATGTAATGCAGAATTGTAAAGAAGGAAGAATGTGGAACAAGTTTGTTGTTAACGATGGATTTGTGTGTCGTGCTAACAAGCTATGCATTCCAGCTAGCTCCGTTCGTCTTTTGTTGTTACAGGAGGCGCATGGAGGAGGATTAATGGGACACTTTGGCGTGAAGAAGACGGAGGACGTACTTGCTACACATTTCTTTTGGCCAAAGATGAGACGGGATGTTGAGCGTTTTATTGGTCGCTGCACTACATGTCAAAAAGCTAAGTCACGACTCAATCCTCATGGTTTATATATGCCTTTGCCTGTACCTAGTGTTCCTTGGGAGGATATATCTATGGACTTTGTTTTAGGTTTACCTCGAACAAAGAAGGGGAGGGATAGCATATTTGTTGTCGTGGATAGATTCTCGAAAATGGCACACTTTATACCATGTCATAAAAGCGATGATGCTGTTAACGTTGCTGATTTGTTCTTTCGTGAAATTATTCGCTTGCATGGTGTGCCAAATACTATTGTTTCAGATCGTGATACTAAATTTCTTAGCCACTTTTGGAGATGTTTATGGGCTAAGTTGGGGACTAAACTGCTTTTTAG
>NW_021198949.1:0-1714 GCF_002162155.2 Triticum dicoccoides
ATACTGAAAGATCTACTAATAAAAAGGTGCATGCGATAGAAGAAATCAATGTTTGAGTGGAAAGATGGATGAACTTATGAAATTATTTGCTAATAAGAGTGTTTCTTCTGATCCTAATGATATGCCCTTGTCTACTTTGATCGAGAATAATAATGAATCTATGGATGTGAATTTTGTTGGTACGAACAATTTTGGTAACAACACGTATAGAGGAAATTTCAATCCTAGGCCTTATCCTAGTAACCCCTCTAATAATTATGGTAATTCCTACAACAATTCTTATGGAAATTATAATAAGATGCCCTCTGATTTTGAATCTAATATTAAATAATTTATTACTTCGCAAAAGAATTTTAATACTATGGTTGAAGAAAAATTGCTTAAGATTGATGATTTGGCTAGGAACGTTGATAGAATTGCTCTTGATGTTGATTCTTTGAAACTTAGATCTATTCCACCTAAGCATGATATCAATGAGTCTCTCAAATCCATGAGAATTTCCATTGATGAGTGCAAAGAAAGAACCGCTAGGATGCGTGCTAAGAAAGATGCCTTTAGAAGAGCGTGTTCTTCTAGTTTCTATGAAAATAATGATGAAGATCTAAAAGTTATTGATGTGTACCCTATTAAATCTTTGTTTTGCAATATGAATCTTGATAATGATGGGACTGAATATGATTCACCTTTACCTAGAAGGCGTTCCAAGAATTCGGAATTTGTTGATCTTGATGCTAAATTTGATAAAAGTGGGATTGAAGAAATTAAAACCCTAGATGTTGCTAAACCCACTATTACGGATTTCAAGGAATTTAACTATGAAAAGTGATCTTTGATTCATTGTATTTACTTGTTGCAATCTGTGCTAAATTCTCCTCACGCTTATAGTCAAAATAAAGCATTTACTAAATATATCGTTGATGCCTTGATGCAATTTTATGAAGAAAAACTTGAATTGGAAGTTTCTATCCCTAGAAAGCTTTATGATGAGTGGGAACCAACTATCAAAATTAAAATTAAATATCATGAATGCTATGCTTTATGTGATTTGGGTGCTAGTGTTTCCACGATTCCAAAGACTTTGTGTGATTTGTTAGGTTTCCGTGATTTTGATGATTGCTCTCTAAACTTGCACCTTGCGTATTCCACCATTAAGAAACCTATGGGAAGAATTAATGATGTTCTTATTATTGCAAATAGGAATTATGTGCCCGTAGATTTTATTGTTCTTGACATAGATTGCAATCCTTCATGTCCTATTATTCTTGGTAGACCTTTCCTTAGAACGATTGGTGCAATTATTGATATGAAGGAAGGAAATATTAGATTACAATTTCCATTAAGGAAAGTCATGGAACACTTTCCTAGAAATTAAATTAAATTACCTTATGAATCTATTATGAGAGCCACTTATGGATTGCCTACCAAAGATGACAATACCTAGATCTATTCTTGCTTGTTATGCCTAGCTAGGGGCGTTAAAAGATAGCGCTTGTTGGGAGGAAACCCAATTTTATTTTTATTCCTTGCTTTTTTCTCCTGTTTAGTAATAAATAATTTATCTAGCCTCTGTTTTGGTTGTGTTTTTTGTGTTTAATTAGTGTTTGTGCCAAGTAGAACCGTTGGGAAGACTTGGGGAAAGTCTTGTTGAACTTGCTGTAAAAAAACAGAAACTTTAGCGCTCACGAGAACTGCTGCCACTTTTATTTGGAAAGTT
>NW_021198950.1:0-1587 GCF_002162155.2 Triticum dicoccoides
CAAAACATCATTTTCTGGTTCTCAAGACTGACGAGATATAGCCTGATACATAACTTGGTTAACTGACGGGATGACGTGCATTTATCTTTACCTTTGTATCCCTGTGTATCTTTAAACACAGCAAGCAAAGAATATGATGATGGCTGCGTGTGGTGTGTGTGAAGCAAGGAATTCACAGCTCTTATTTAGAGAGACAAAGCACAAAGAAAAAGCACGCAAAGCAGACGCAAGGCATGCCAGCTCATAATGCTAGCAAAGCTACATCCATATTCCTTCTACTCGAGGCACATGTCTGCAGCCAACTTCCAGTTTCTACCTCCCCGATCTATTTTGCTTCTGTAGGCTTCTGCCAGCACCACAATTTATCAAGGTACCAACCTGAATCATTTTGTATACATATCTGCAGATTAGTTAATCCCTTCTCCAAATATGTACGAGTCATTAATTCTTTTACAAGGAATGATGTTAACTTGTTCAAATGTGTAGGAAAGGAAGGAATTTTTCACATGGAGCTGCTGCCCTTGTCGCTAAGCAAGAACTAGATCATAGCCAAAAAGGAAGATTGGTCCGATTCGTCATGCCTCCAGAGGTAATCCGTGACTCATCTTGATCTTCAGTGATTAATGCTGCAGTTTGTGTTCTACTTCGGTTTCTTTAGCTACTGAGCGTAACTTGGATCTTGATTTTTTAGTGATGGTACAGTCAAGAATATAAATGCACTTAATTGTTTACACACTTGATTGGTGATTATGCAGTTATCACTCACTTCCATGCTTTTATATGCACCACTTGGTCCTTGCTTTATTTTGTATTAATAAGTTATGTCTTAATTGATTTACGGTTTTTCATAGTTATGATGCACATTGTAGTTTGAAATTAAAGAGTTTCAGCAAGAAAGCTAAAAATGGCGAACCTCATTTGGTGTTATTATTGTTGAACACTGCAGAAGATAGAGATCGAGCCAAAAAACATCGATGCTGCAGCAGGAGAGATACTTGGTGTTTTGGAGGACACAAGCAAAGGAAATCTGATCTACTTCAAGGGCTGGGATGGATTTGGAGCATCGGCTATTCTCAATCTGGTAGATCAACGCCTGAAATCATCAACAAGACAGAACAAGTTTGATAAGGTTATCCATGTGGATTGCTCGGTATGGAAAAACATGAGAGCTCTGCAAAAGGCAATTGCGGAGGAGTTGGAGCTTCCGCATTCAGTAATGGCCATCTTTGATCGGTGTGAGGAGGACGACGACTTCAGTGGGATAGATGAAGGCTCCAAAGGGGTGATAGCAGATATCAGAAGGGAAATATTCAGAAAACTTGTTAACAGTATATTTGTGGTAGTTTTTCACAACGGGAGCAGAAGGTACATTGATTTGTATGATTGCGGTGTCCCAATAACAACATTTTTGAGTAACATGATGTTGTGGACCTGGCACGGGAGGTTTCGGGTCGATCTCGATCGAATACTAGAAGATGGGGAACAGGGAAAGATGAAGAGTCAGACAGATGTTCTCTTATATGCTTCTCCGCAACTTGAAGATGAGGAAATACGAGATCTACTGCATGAAGAGGCTTTGGAGGTTGC
>NW_021198951.1:0-2359 GCF_002162155.2 Triticum dicoccoides
AATCACGACCATGGCATCAACCCCGGCCACCGCCTGTAGGCTAGCAAGGTCCTTCCCTCTGTCTTGTGCCTCCCTGTCTAGCTACCGCCACTTGTCACACAAAGTAATTAAAGTGAGACACAACGCATGAAGGCCATGCGCACACGGCGCACACTTGTGAACACACATGAATGGCGCATGCATGTGGGGCACACAGGCATAGGGAACACACACAACTCTTCTGGTGTCCTTGCCTAATTTGGTTACTAGTTCTTCTTTTCTTAATGCATGGTTGAGGTTCTAGACCTTTTGGCTTTCTTAGGGTTTGTGTCCTGTTCAGGAAGGCAAGACGGCGGCGGCTCCCTGAAGATGGAATAAATGTCTCCCCGCCTAGCCCCCGTTCCGGTGATGCGTCTAGCATCATCGGTGGGCGTGTGGAGGTGTGTCTCCGGCGGATCTATCTTTGGTGGATTTGCTCGAATCTGTTCGTAGTTCGTCTTCTTTCGTGTGTATTCAAGTTGGATCCTTTTGATCTACATTCTTCATCTGCGGCGGTTGCTGTTCTGGTGCATTGTTTCTGTGGGGCCTTAGCAAGACAACTTCTCGACTGTCTACTACAACAACGATGCGCCTTCGGCTCGCTTCAGTGCTTGTAGTCGTCTCTAGGTGATGAACGAATCTTGATGTATTTTTTATTATTTCTAGTGTTCATTGTACTACAATGATTGAAGATGAATGGATTGAAAGTTCTTCCCGCAAAAAAGGGTACTCTAAGGGACACACGGCTCGGAAGATAAACAAATTGTGCTAGGCCCCGCTGCCTTCAGTGCCAATGCTTTTCAAAACTCAAGAAAGTACACTTAGAGCATCTCCAATAAATGATGTATTTTACATCACCAAATTGTGGTTCGACTAAAATATACATTACATACAAGCGCATTTTTACGTCACCAAAAACCTCCAACTCCAATAGATGATGTCAAAATAGCTAGTGCTCCAATAGTTGATGTAAAATTCATTAGCCACATAGTAGCTGCTCCACAATTTTGTTATCACCGGTGTCACCAGTGACAAAGCTAGTGCACACCAAACAGGAGCTGCCGGCGGCACCGGCGAAGAAGCAGCAGCAGCCACCACGGCCGCCTTCATCTTCTTCGTTTGGGATGAAGCTACAGCGGAGTCGCGCGGTGGCCGCTTTGAGCCGCCACCGCATGGTTTGGTTGCTGCTGCCTTCTTTTTCGCCGGCTGCTCCAGTCGTACACCGGCAGCAGGATGAGGGGCTACAAATTCAACATGTAATATGGGGGAGTCAGCACGGTGGCCGCGTTGGCGGGACCGGCGAGAGACATGGTGGCCACCATCGCCGGAGCGGCTTTGGCGGCTGCAGAGTCGAAAGATGCGTCCATGAGGGCCGGCGGCGGAGGGCGATGGCACGGGGTAGTCAAGTATGACGCGGGAAAGTTTAGCTTGGCTGATAAGTGGCGCGTGCGACTGCTCAGATTTTACACGAGTTTAATTGAGAGGCACAAGAGATGCAAATTTCCATCACCAAGTACCGTATTATACATCTATAGCAAGTAGGAGTAAAAAATTGCATCTACATCATCTGTTGGAGCACTGTTTTTGGGCTCCATGATATAAAAACTAGTTATTTTGACATCGAAATAATCTATTCGAGATGCTCCTACGCACACATTTTATTTTAGATTATCTATGCAAACCGTGGCTTCAATCGATTCAAACATGATACAAACCTTTAACATCGGATGTGACGGGTCAGTATATGTCGGGGTGACGTCACCAAACTATTACTCAAATGTTTATCTGGCCGGTCCAGTAAGGACTACATTAGATTGTTCCAGGAATCAGGCTATTACGGTTGCATGCAAACAAGACCAAAGTAGCAACATAGGACATGGACACAAGGATTCGGCTCCGGAGCTCATCTGCACCTTGGCATGAAAAGTAAACTTATATAAATATTACAATTTTAAAAAATCTGAATGTTTTTGGCATGAAATATGTTCGAGTGCGTGATATCCGTGCCAAATTTGGCGGTGTGTGGACATCTAACTAGCTCTCATGAAAAAAGTGAGGTCTTTAAGAAAGTATACTGTTCACACACTATTTGGACAAATTTTATACTTTTCTCCATTGGCTCCTTAGATGTCCGAATACGAAGTGATTTTCCCCGTGCATCATGCATTTTAGTGTCCTTGTTGACGAAAATACAGTTTTTAATGAATTTTTAGTTTTTTTAGTGTTCATAAGTAAATGTTTGCAAAGGACATCTCCTTTCGTAGCTTACAAAGGTGCGTTCGTAGAAAATTAGAACCGAATAAATCATGCATTGAATTGGTGTGTGTGTGTGTGTGTGTGT
>NW_021198952.1:0-5830 GCF_002162155.2 Triticum dicoccoides
CTTCCACCCCTACATCCAGCAGTCCTTGCACTCCGCCCCCTCCCCCCGAGCTCCATCCCGAGATCGAGCCACCGCCATCGTGATCCACATCCAACCGCCGGCCAACCACCACCCTCCCCCCATGAGATCCATAGTCATCCTCGCCAATCCCCGTCCCTGCTGCTGCCGGGGCTCCATCTCCGGGCTCCTGCTGCTGCCGCACCTGCTGTGGTTGGGGCTCCATCTCCGGGATCCTGCTGCTACCGGACCTGCTACTACTGGATCTGCTGCTGCCGAAGCTCGATCCCCTTCGAGCGGAGCCCCTCCCGAAGCCAACCATTGTCGTGCCCTGAGGTAAGCATCAACTCTTTTGGGGTAGTATCAGAAAGAAAATGCAATGTGGTGTAGGAAAAATAACATGGCTGTGTGGCCAATTTGTGAGTCTAGAAAAATAAAAGAAATTTATGACTTTCATATTATTGCTGGTATTTCTTTGAAGTAAGATGATAAATATGCAGTGGTATATATGATGCAGTAATAGTCAAAAGATTAAGTCTCAATAATCAATATTTCATACTGAAACAAAGTAAGAGCCCACAGTTAGGTGAATATATGTATCTGCTTGATAGAACTTGCATATTTACTGATAAACTAAATTCATGTAGTACAGATATTCTTACATTTGCATGACGTGATTTTCCTTCTAGATAATATGTTCATTTGTCACAATTATTCAACAATATCTGTTATGTATGGTGGCACCATTAAGCATTCCTGTACTTTTTTCACAACATACAGAGGGAGCACCATATAACGCTACACTGGAAGGAACTATTAAAGAGCTCGAAGTCATGTGATAGTGCGTGATAAAGGAACTATCTATGGTATGTTTTGTGCTCATACTCCGATTTTCACATTCAGATGTAGTTTTCTTTTTCAAACTCTTCTACGATAATATTCTATTCAAGCGCATTTTGATTCGGTGAGTCAATTTAAAAAGTTGAATTAGCTACTACTTCACCTTTGATTTCTTTGTTATGTTAAAGCAGGTTCTTATTTTTGAGCAAAGTACACAATGTTAGATCTTATATATAGGTTTTGTTCCTCCATGTCAATCCTAAGAGGGAAGCGGGTGTGTCGGTTTTTTATTATTATCAAATCGTACCATGATGAACCTTCAGGCAGGCCCAACCTCCGACCGATTAGGACAGTGGAAGGTTGACAAGTCGTCTCTCCCTATTGTGCAGGACAGCGGACATCAAGTTCATTGCAGCCACTTGCATTAACTTTGGTGCAGCATGCTTTACTAGCATCCTCTACTAGGATCCTGTACCAGTCGATGTCTCTCCAGCATCAAGGTAGCTATTCACTCACCTATCCTGTAACAGTTCCAGTAACTACAGTGACAGCTAGAACATATATTGTGATATAATCGAGATATAATGTGCAATATTAACTATAGGTGATATTACTAGGATAGAGATAACATTATATATTGTATTGTTTCTGTATACATTCAGTTATTACAGGGCCTTTCCATTTTCATGAAAACAGATATATGTTGCCTTGATTTTCCAGTGTAGGTCTGGCATGCGGAAGGACGAATCCAATCATTGATTACAAACTGATGGTATCGTACGATGTGTACTATCGCTCTTAAATTCTACTAGGATAATATATAATGAAATGCATGAATGATTAGCAAAAAAGGGAGACAGGACAGAGAGAGATACACACATAGTGAGAGAGACATGAGATCTTCACAATAGAATGAAGTATAAGCATCTTTTGATGATGCACGTGTTACAAAAACACTGTAGTTTGAACTAATTTAACTATCAAGAACATACCACCAAGTCTATATATTAATTATGCTAGATATATGTGCTTCAGGCATGGCCATTCTTGTATTATATATGTTTTGTTTTCCAGATTATTTCAGTACAATGTTAAAAAGAGCAAGCTTTATGATTCCATAACACAGTTGCTCAGTCATTTACTTCTTATGAACATTGCACATTTAAGCATGAGCTTTTGAGCATGCACAATATATATTGCTTAGTCATGTACTTTTTATGCTTTAGTTCAGTGTTCTACCTTGATATGCCTATTTGAATTGCACATAATTAGAGTAAAAAATAGATGCAAATAGTGTAGTTCAATACAGTTGTCGTAATTATAATGCTTGATGAGAAAAAGTTACTAATTCATTTAGTCTTGCCGACAATAGCCGGGAACCACGACCACCAGCATGCAGCATGGGCAATGGGTGGAGAATGGATGACTACCTCGCGGGGAACCATGGTCACGCACGTGGAGCAGAAAATGAATGGTGGATGGAAAAGCTAGCTCACCGGGAACCAAGGCACTTTGTGCATGTGGATACATATGCGTCTTCTAGACCATTTGATGTTTCGGGTATTTTGGAGCTTGCACTTTGTGCATGTGGATCCAGACTTGTGTATTCTGGACCATCTAATTGAAGTCCCTCATACCAGCAAATAGTGCTCATCTTTTTGTGACTTGTGTGTTCTGGGTGATTGTTAAGATGGTCAAAACTATGCTTTATCAAGATTGATGTGTTTGTCAACTTGCGTTCAATGTATATGCATGTCTGTGAACATATTTTCATTGTTATACAATATGTGTTCTGTCTTGAAGCAGCTTGTGGATGTGAGGATAATAATTCAATTTGTTTATAGCTCGTATGTATATATAGTTTTGGCTGCACATGACTTTACCAGCAATTTATTTGTCACCAAATGCAATATCTGTCTGTGTGAGGAGGGTGTATGTTGACAGACTATCTGTTGGCATAGATATGGTGTACGTGACTAATAAAGTGTCGGCAAAGGTAGGGTGTATGTGGACACACTATCTGTCGGCGTAGGTAGGGTGTATATTGTCTGATAAAGTGTCGGCGTAGGTAGGTTGTATGTGGACATACCATCTGTCGGCGTAGGTAGGGTGTATACCGACTGAAAAAGTGTCGGGAAGTAAACAACTGTCGGCAATACCTTTGCCCACAGCAAGTCCTCCGACTCTTTCATCTTCTGTCAGCATTGGTGTTAGTGACAACTTATGTGTCGGCAAAGGTACCCTATACTGACACATTAGTGTGTCACGGAAGCTCTACCGTGGTGTAGTGATCTTAGGAGTTAGGCCATCATCCATCTCTGTCATACAAAAGTCACTCATGATGACACCTTCAAGCAAAAGAAAGATCTAATGAGAAAACGTCAAACGAAAAAAAGGGTGGATAAAACCGCAAATTTTTGTGAAAGTGGGGGTGATGAAAACAAGAGGCAAATGGCAAATAATGTAAATTGCAAGGATATGATATTTGTGATCAGGAACCTGATGATGTATCCCCGGCAACAGCGCCAGAAATTGATATTGATGTCGCTTGAACTACGCCGATATTGTTCCTAAAGAGGAAGGGATAATGCAGCACAACAACAGTAGGTATTTCCCTTAGTGATGAGACCAAGTTTATCGAACCAATATGAGAATCCCACAACACTATGTAAATTGTACCTGCACACAAATAAGAAATACTTGCAACCTGGCGTAAAAGAGGGGTTGTCAATCCCTCCCGGGTAAAAAGATAGATAGTTTGATAATAGATTGGATAAATAGATCTCAAGTAAACGCGAAATAAAAACAGTAACAAAAAAGTGCAGCAAGGTATTTTGTGTTTTTGATAATATAGATCTGAAAGTATATGATAGGAAAATAGACCCGGGGCCCGTAGATTTCACTTGTGGCATCTCACAAGAAAATAACAATGGTGGGTGAACAAGTTACTGTTGGGCAATTGATAGAAAAACAATCATGACAATATCCAAGATAATGATCATGTATATAGGCATCATGTCGAAGATTAGTAGACCGACTCCTACTTGCATCTACTACTATTACTCCACAGATTGACCACTATCCAACATGCATAGATTGTATTAAGTTCATGGAAAAATGGAGTAATGCAATAAGAACGATGACATGATGTAGACAAGATCTATTGATTTAGATACATTATAACTTAGCACTTTTCCAGCCATCTCAGGCCACCAGCCTTTCTAGCCATTTGATCATCACTGTTGAAGCTTTCAGACCATTAGATTAGCTGTGAGTTACACCTAATCCATCTCCATTCGCTAATAAGGATCGCTAATGGGCTGGGGCAGCTGCCCCCGCAGTAAAATTGCAGTCACGTGGTTTATTGGGCTCGTTCTCACAGGAAGCCCGTTGAAAACTCCCTTTGCTAGACTCCCTCCTCCCTTCGTTTCGACTTCTCTCTCTTAAGCCCTTCTCATGCTAACCGCGCTTGGGTGGCAGTGACGGTGAAGTGCCTCCCCCTTTCAGGTGAGATCTGAAGCGCCACAGGAGGCGGTAGCGGTGAAGTGCCTCCCATTCCATGTGAGATCTGTTGCGAACACGATCTCTCTCCCTCTCTCTCTCTCTCTCTCTCTTTCTCTCTCTCCCTCCATCCCTCCCTCTTTCCACTCTCTCTCTCACCATCGCGGATCAGCGCTGCCGTAGCATGTGTTCAATCACACGCAGCCACCTCCGTTTGGGCACTAGACTTCCTCCCTGCCAGTGTCAAAACCGGCAGATCTCGGGTAGGGGGCCCCAAGCTGTGCGTTGAGGATCAGTAGTAAGAAAAAGGGGGCATTGGTCCAGGCCGGGTCAGCCCATTAGTCCTGGTTCAACCCAGAACCGGGACCAATGGGGGCATTGGACCCGGTTCGTGAGCCCCCGGGGCCGCCCGGGCCATGTGGGCCATTGGTCCCGGTTCGTCTGGACCTTTTGGTCCCGGTTGGTGGGACGAACCGGGACCAATGTGCCTTGCTCCTGGCCCACCACCATTGGTCCCGGTTCATACCACCAACCGGGACTAAAGTGTTGGTCCTCGTTGTGGACAGAGTTTAGTCCCACCTCGCCAACCGAAGGGGGCTCACACCGGTTTTTAAGCCCCTCCCTCTAAGTTAATCACAACTATTTTTTCTTCTATTTATTTCTGAGTAGTTTTTTATATAGTTTTTTTCTTTTCTGCTATATTTATTTTTTTCTATTTATTTCTGAGTTGTAATAAGTCATTAAAAATAAAAAAGATTTTAGTAAAGTTAATCACAACTATTTTTTCTTCTATTTATTTCTGAGTAGTTTTTTATAGAGTTTCTTTTCTTTTCTGCTATATTTATTTTTTTCTATTTATTTCTGAGTTGTAATAAGTCATTAAAAATAAAAAAGATTTTAGTAAAGTTAATCACAACTATTTTTTCTTCTATTTATTTCTAAGTAGTTTTTTATATAGTTTTTTTCTTTTCTGCTATATTTATTTATTTTTATTTATTTCTGAGTTGTAATAAGTCATTAAAAATAAAAAAGATTTTAGTAAAGTTAATCACAACTATTTTTTCTTCTATTTATTTCTGAGTAGTTTTTTATATAGTTTTTTTCTTTTCTGCTCTATTTATTTCTGAGTTGTAATAAATCATTAAAAATAAAAAAGAGGCGCAATGCTAGTTAATTCGCTTCAAGCCTTTCGGAATAGTGTAAACTGCACTGCACATAGCTCCATGCAGTCTACCCTATTCCTCAAGGCTTGAAGCGAACCAACATGCAGGTGAGCATTGAGCCTCTTCTTCATTGTCTCTGCACTCAGGGGTTATAAACAGCTGCGAGTGCCTCTCGCTTGGCGAGGTGGGACTAAAAAAACAGCTGCAGAAAATAGCTTCATAAAATAAATAAGTAAAGAAAAAAAAAAGTGCCTCCTACTGGGCCCCCACGGCCTGGATACGACTAGAAACCCACCATGGGCCAGGATTCAGGCCCGCAGGTGGCCCAG
>NW_021198953.1:0-1106 GCF_002162155.2 Triticum dicoccoides
CATTGCTGATGCACGGAGACGCTGCGAAACTGAAAAGGAGAGGGAGAATTTGGATCGCATGTTAGAGGATCACAGAAAGGCGCTGTACCCCGGATGCGATGATGGTCTGAAAAAGCTGGGCTGCACACTGGATTTGCTGAAATGGAAGGCAGAGGCAGGTGTAGCTGACTCGGCATTTGAAAACTTGCTGAAAATGTTGAAGAATATGTTTCCAAAGGATAACGAGTTGCCCGCCAGTACGTACGAAGCAAAGAAGGTTGTCTGCCCTCTAGGTTTAGAGGTTCTGAAGATACATGCATGCATCAACGACTGCATCCTCTACCGCGGTGAATACGAGAATTTGAATGAATGCCCGGTATGCACTGCATTGCGTTATAAGATCAGAGGTGATGACCCTGGTGACGATGTTGAGGGCCAGAAACCCAGGAAGAGGGTTCCCGCCAAGGTGATGTGGTATGCTCCTATAATACCACGGTTGAAATGTCTGTTCAGGAACAAAGAGCATGCCAAGTTGTTGCGATGGCACAAAGAGGACCGTAAGTCGGACGGGGAGTTGAGACACACCGCAGATGGAACGCAATGGAGAAAGATCGACAGATGGTTCAAAGATTTTGCAGCTGACGCAAGGAACATAAGATTTTCTCTAAGTACGGATGGCATGAATCCTTTTGGCGAGCAGAGCTCCAGCCATAGCACCTGGCCCGTGACTCTATGCATCTACAACCTTCCTCCTTGGTTGTGCATGAAGCGGAAGTTCATTATGATGCCAGTGCTCATCGAAGGTCCGAAGCAACCCGGCAACGACATCGATGTGTACCTAAGGCCATTAGTTGATGAACTTTTACAGCTGTGGGGTGGTGTCCGTGTGTGGGATGAGCACAAACAAGAGGAATTTGACCTACGAGCGTTGCTTTTCGTAACCATCAACGATTGGCCTGCTCTTAGTAACCTTTCGGGACTGTCAAATAAGGGATACAATGCATGCACGCACTGCTTACATGAGACTGAAAGTGTACATTTGCCAAATTGTAAGAAGAACGTGTACCTTGGGCATCGTCGATTTCTTCCGAAAATTCATCCAGTAAGAAAGAAAGGCAAGCATTACA
>NW_021198954.1:0-1701 GCF_002162155.2 Triticum dicoccoides
CGAAGTCTCTCGCGACGTCCTTCAATATTTCTGGAGTTACGTTCCAACTGCCGGTTTCAACATCCTTGACATGATCCATGATCCTACTGTCCTTCAGTTACTGTCAAATCTCCGGTATCTCGATGTGTTGCTCCTCCAGCTTGGCTACTTCAGCTTCTGGGTCCTGAGTTCTTCACCAATTGCCTTATTGTCAAATATTGCTTCTTGTAGGTCCATCTTAACTTCCTGATGTAACACTCCAGATCCTGGTGAATACACCAGCTAAGGTTAACACTCCAATGTTTGCAGATAGATGCTCCATCAGCTTTCTACCATCCAATCCTTCCATGCATCTGCATGCTTAACTCCGCACGGTGACAATAGCATAGGCGGGCGATAACATCATGGATAGCCGTGTTTTTTTTTTTTTTGCTCTTGTCATTTCCATGAGTTAATAACTCCTGCCTTAGGGTTCTCTTGACAAAACTTTGAGTTACTAACTCTCCATGCTCCGGTCTTTCTCCGATACACCTTGATCTCGGTATTGATAACTTCCATAGTCTGCCAGGTTCCATAAAGGTAGCCTTCCTGGGTCATACAAATTTGGGAATTCTTCAGAGCCTTCAAATTCTCCAAGTCTTCGGAGTCTTCAACAGTTGTAGTTTCCATTTACACGGTAAAATCCTCTTCATTCCAAATGGTCTCAGTTGTCCGATATCTTGTCTCCTTGGAGTGGTCTCATCAGTCAAATCTTCGAGTGGTCAAAAGGGAAAAGGGGTATGGTCTCACTAAAAAGGGAATATTTGAATAAACTCAGAAGAGAAGAGAGGTAAAAGATCTTTTTGAAAATGAAGTTGTAGAGAAAAATCTTTCCTATGGGCTTGTCATTTTCTAGGGTCACGTCCTACAGTCAACATGTGCTCTGATACCATCTTGTAGCGACCCGACCCGAATGGATCAAGTCTCTGTGCTTTCGTGTCATCCCTGGATCGGTATGCTGACACACACAGTACTCGAAGGATTTATAACAGAGGTAAATCACATGTATAAAGTAACGTAAAAACTATTACCTCAAATCCAAAATATAGCGGAAGCAACAAGGTTGTGGATTCCCATCAACACCAACGGCAAAGTTGAGTATAGGAAATCGTAACCCTAACGTACCACTTACTCGTCGTCTGAAAAGTCTGCAACATGAAAAGTTGCAGCCCGAAAACGGGTCAGCACATGGAATATGCTGGCAATGTAACACATAGAGAGTAATGAAAGAATAGGCTATACTACATGCATATATGGCTGGTGGAAAGCTCTATGGTTACAGTTTTTGCGAAAAGCCAATTTTTCCCTACTTCAAAGGAATAAATTTATTTAACTATCATGGTGGTTGTGAAACATTGAGAATGGTTGACAGCATCCTCAATCCCAATTAAAAGTACTCATTAAACCCAAACAAATTATAATAAGTAACGTGTTGAGATCAACAGGATAATCCAAGAACTAGATACTCAAAATGTCCATAACCGGGGACACGGCTAATCATGATTAGTTTGTTACTCTGCAGAGGTTTGCGCACTTTTCCCACAAGACTCGATCGCCTCCATTTGGTTTCTCGCACTACATGGTGTTTGAGAAGACGGATGACCGAGACATAGTCTTTCAGAAGCGCTAGCACCTTACATGTGGGGTAAACCGGTACACCTACATCCCCTACATCTGCTAGTC
>NW_021198955.1:0-1166 GCF_002162155.2 Triticum dicoccoides
CGCGACGTCCGCTCCTCCCGTTTGCCGCTCCGGCTGCCGGCGCCTCGCAGCACTCTGTCGGGCGTCCGCAACGCCCGCTGCGCCCATTCGGGCCTTGCCCGTACCCGCGTGCCCGTTAGGCCCCAGGGGCCACAGACATCTGGCCCCCCCTAGTGCCACTGACCGACTGGGCCCACACCCATGTACTGATTAGAACGAAAAAGATAGGGAATTAAATAAATATAATTAGTAAAAATGAAAATGAATAAAATTAATTAATTAAATAATTAATTAAGTAAATACTTAATTTAATTAATCCTGATTAATTAACCTAATGGCTAATTAACCTAATTAACTACTGCTAATTAAACTAAACTAGGGTAATTAGTTAACAGTCACTGACGGACGGGACCCACATGTCAGGTTGACCAGTCAACTCTGTTGACTGCTGACATCAGCATGACGTCATGCTGATGTCATTAATCTATTTTTCGAATTAATTAAATAATTAATTAAATTCCAGAAATTAATAAAATCTTTAGAAAATCATATCTTTTAATCCGTAACTCGGATTAAAATATTTTCAACATGAAAGTTGCTCAGAACAACGAGACGAATCCGGATACGCAGCCCGTTCGTCCGCCACGCGTCCCTAGCATAGAAAACTCGCAACTTTCCCCCTCCGGCTCCTCTGCCCGAAAACACGGAACACCGGGAATACTTTCCCGGATGTTTTCCCCCTTCGCCGGCATCACCTCATACTGCGTTAGGTCACCTCTAGCACCGCGTATTGCCATGTTACGCTTTGTGATGCTTTGATTGCTCTGTTATTTATTGTGTTCCCCCTCCGTTACTTCTTTCCGGTAGACACCGAGACCGGCGCCGCTGCTGGGTGCCCCGATCGACTACGTTGTTGACGACCCCTCTCTCTTGCCAGAGCAACCAGGCAAGCCCCCCCTTTGATCACCAGATATCGCCTACTCTTCTCTATACTGCTTGCATTAGAGTAGTGTAGCATGTTACTGCTTTCAGTTAATCCTATTCTGATGCATAGCCTGTCATTGCTGCTACAGTCATTGATACCTTACCCGCAATCCTAAATGCTTAGTATAGGATGCTAGTGTTCCATCAGTGGCCCTACACTCTTGTCCGTCTGCCATGCTATACTACTGGGCTGTGATCACTTC